>NC_063172.1:62284915-62392466 GCF_023159225.1 Perognathus longimembris pacificus
TAGGTGAATGTAATAGAATTTAATGACACAAAAACAAGCAACAAAAGCTAAAAGTTTCTCTCTGAAAGAAATCAAACAAAAATAGATCAATGTCCAGAAGGAGCGGAGGGGGAAGTCTGTTGCGAGCACTGTAACGCTCAGAATTGTGCTGGTTGTCAGGTTCCAGCTCTTGAGTCCTTACTCCTCCCTGCCCCCATCTTTGGTCTGTTTGTTAGTAGCAACATCCTGCTTTGTGTATTGAGTTTATGGATTTTTTTTTAAACCACAACACTCTCCATGGTGTGATCTGCTTACCCCACTTTCCTTTACTACCAGGGTAGTTAGATACAGCCTGGTAGTCAAGGATGTGGGTTTTAACTCATCAGAATCCGCAGAGTGCCAGACTTGTGAGATAAAGTCTTGTAATTTGAGCGTCCTGGAACACCTGCCGAGATGGAAATGAGGAAGGAAGGAGTGGAAGCAGAAGGAGATCTCTGCCATGTAAGTGTGATAGGCCTTCCTGGGGGAGGCTCAAAAGTGAGGGCTCCCACCCAAATATCCTACACCGGATGAACTGACTGTATGTATGTGTGTCTCTCAGTCCTTGGTGGCAGGCTCCATCTTGAAAGGTAAGACCTGGGCAAAGTAGCTCTCCATACTTAAAAGCCATTCTAAAGGAGTGAGCAGCCTGGTTCTCTCACAATGTTAAAAAAAAAAAAAAAAAAGGAAAGAACAAGATGAGAAAACTAAGAACAACAAACACCACAATCTATTACAATACTATAACAAAGACAATGTTATTACCATATAAGAAGAAAAACACAACAGTGAAGCCAAAAGGAGTTCAGAATAGATTCACTCACCTATAGTGATTTGATTTGTACAAAATAGCTTGACGGTGCATTGCATAAAAGAATGCACTGAGAAAAAGAATGATTTTTAAAAGTAAATAATGTTGGGCTATGGGATAGAATATCAGTCAAGTCCAGAGATGAAAGCAGAAATCACACCATTATGTCAATAGGTAAAGCGAATGTAGCAAATGTGGTAAGCATTGCTACAGAACCTCAACAAGAAAAAGAACGCAGGCAGACAATTGAAGTTGCATGTAGGAAACAGCTCCTACCTTTAGGATATCTAAGTTCAAAAGGAGAAGTTAGCGATTACAGCTATACTTTGATATCTGTGGGGTGGTTCAGATAGAGTTAGTCACTCTAGAACACTCACACATTCCCCAGTTCCATAAATAAAATTGTGTAGTATTTACATCATATTTGCATACATTCTCCTGTGTAAAGTATTAACACAAATGCTGTAAATAATCGTAATACTATATTGCTTAAAGAACAATGAGAAGGAAGCAACTCTGTATCTGTTCAGTATAGATGAAGGCCTTAAAAAGTACTCATCAAAATGTGTCTATGCAATCAATTTCCATTTTTAAACTGGTCAGTACTAAATATAAAGTTTCTGTGGTTTGTATATCTTAACTTTCACTTTAAGATAAACAAATAACTTAAAATGCAAACAAAACAAAATTCTCATCATAGGCCCACACCATTAGCTCACTCCTGCATTGCTATCTTCTCAGGAGGCTGAGATCTGAAGATCATGCTTTGAAGCCAGCCCAGGGCAGGAAAGTCCATGTGCCTCTGATCTCCAATTGTCCACCAGGAAAACGGAAGTGGTGCTGTGTCTTAAAGTGGTAATGTGCTATACCTGAGAGAAAAAGCACAGTGACAGCAACCAGACCCCGAGTTCAAGCCCCAGGACCGACAAAAACTAAACACTCATCCTATTTACCCCAGATGTGGAACACATGGATACAGAGAACCAGTTGTGTTAGAGCTTAGAAGGTTGGAGGTGAGGACTTCTGAGAAAAGGTTCCAGCAGGACAGTGCTGGTTGCCCTGAGTCTGAGGCCCTGCAAAACAACCTGGACACTGGAGCATGAGCAACTGAAAACAAGGCCATTGCTCTGCTGTATGGTAGATGCTAGAATGATACTAACAGAGCTGGGCACCGCCCTGGTCCATCTCAAGCTTTTAGTCTTCTTCCATTTCCCACTATTAGTGTGCATAATAGAGATGATGAGAGATATCATTGCTTATTGAATCCAGCTGTAATGTCACAAAGCAGAATATGAAAAGATGGGTTTATAGCCCAGAAAAAAATAGCATAACATTCAGCACTGATAGTCACCTAAAAAATTAATCTTGATCTCTGTTTTGATCCCTACTGTGTTATACATAAAAGTGTATACCAGGAAGACTTTTAAGTTAATTCAGAAAGGTAGAACCTAGTGACTACAGACTAAAACTTAGATAATTCAGCGAAATATCTACAAGATATGCTGAGGTCTTTATTTATTGAAGAAAAAGTGACAAATGAATAAGCCAGGTGAAGTACATATGACTCTCCATGCACTGTTTTTCAATGTCTGACAAGTTTGAAAAATTTTCAAGATAAAAAATACTTGGAAGGCTGAAACCAGTAGGATCATGGTTTGAAGCTTGCTTAGGCTGAAAATCTTATGAAATTCCTTTTTAATGCACAACAGGGCACAATGGCATGCGTTTTATCCCAAGCTATGTGGAAAGCTGAGAGTGGAAAGACCGCAGTGACAGGTCAGGTCAAGGAAACTGTCCGTAGGACTCCTTCTCCACAGAGGAGAGCTAGACATGGTTCTGTGCTTATGATGCTATTCCAAAGCAATGCACTAATCTGAATCCCACTCAATGGATTATTTAATATAAGATTATTTAATTTGACTGCTCTTAGGGCCTGTCCCCATATCATGATATCACACATAAGTTAATGCAAGCATGATGGCCAAGAATGATTTGAAAATGTTTTAAATATTCACATTTATTCCAAAAAGTCACAAGGAAAAGTAATCAAGCACTACCTAGCAAATAGAGAAGGAAGATGTAAAACCTTCCTTATTTGCAGATGACATGAGCCCATGGCATGATATTTTTAATGCATAAATGTCTGGGATTAAAACTATTTCTAACTTGTGAGCCAAAGGCAAAATGAATGTAGGACTGTTTTTGAAAATGGTAAGAATGAATATGAATAAGAATCACATAAATAACATGAGCAGGCCAAATGCTCAGTAACAGAACTTAAAATTACTTTAAATCTGAAGATTCAATAAAATCTATTTAAGAAAGCAAAAGGGGCTGGGGATATGGCCTAGTGGCAAGAGTGCTTGCCTAGTATACATGAGGCCCTGGGTTCAATTCCCCAGCACCACATATACAGAAAACGGCCAGAAGTGGCGCTGTGGCTCAAGTGGCAGAGTGCTATCCTTGAGCAAAAAGAAGCCAGGGACAGTGCTCAGGCCCTGAGTCCAAGGCCCAGGACTGGTCAAAAAAATAAATAAAAATAAAAAAAAAGAAAGCAAAAGATGTAAACTAGTCTCAGATTTTAAAATAAACTTAATTTTAAATGAAATGTGGAGGCTACTATTCTTGGCTCTGAGTATTAGATTTAAAAAAATAATGTCAAGAAATGAGTCAATTCTACACATTGTTCTCTAAAACAAATGCTATTATTATGAAAGCTGAAGTAGAACAGATGTGAAAAGGGACATTTTACAGTTATAATTCTTCAGCTTGAATTAGTTGAACAGGCCATGTGTTAAAATATTGTGCTAAAATTACAAACTAGGTTTGAATTTGGGGACATATGGTTTATAGACAACAAATAAAAGGCATCAGTTATGAACCTAAGAGAAACTATTGCTATAAATTTTACAATGCAATTTGTTGCCAGGAGCAGGTGGCTCATGATTGAAAACTTAGCTTCTCAGGAGGTTGAGATCGAAGAATCATAATCTGAGTCTACCCCAGGCAAGAAATTCTATGAGATTTTTATTTTCAGTTCATCATGGGAAAGCCAGAAGTAGAGCTGTGGTTCAAATGGTAGAGCAGAAAAGCAAAGAGATAGGGCCAACTTTAAGAGACCTAACTTTAAATACTTTTCTTAGAGAAGAAATAACGATCAAAATTAATGAGCCAAGTAGCCACCTTAGAAAGTTAAATAATGAGCAAGAGAACTAAGTCAAATGGAAAAATAAAAGACAATAAAAATGAGAACAGAGGTCAGATCTTAGCCTTATGAGTCGCTAGGATTACAAGCATGAGCTACTAGCTCCTGGCAGATTTGTTCTTTTGTTTTGTTTTGTTTTGTTTGCCAGTCCTGGGCCTTGGACTCAGGGCCTGAGCACTGTCCCTGGCTTCCTTTTGCTCAAGGCTAACACTCTGCCACTTGAGCCACAGCACCACTTCTGGCCGTTTTCTGTATATGTGGTGCTGGGGAATCGAACCCAGGGCCTCATGTATACGAGGCAAGCTCTCTTGCCACTAGGCCATATCCCCAGCCCCAGCAGATTTGTTCTTAATATCGAGAAATGTTTTCTGCCCATTTGGGGCACTGACATATTTATACTATATATCATGTTAAAAATCAGATAGTGCCAATCTGTATTCCTATGTGTATATCTGTTTTAGTTCTTCTTCTGTTGTTAATGACACAAATGCCACATAATATGTAGTTATAAAGCAAAGAAGATTCATTATTCTGGCTCAAGCTTGAGGGGCCTTCTCGGACGATGGCCTTTTGGCTGTCAAAGTCCTGAGGTATCACGGGGTCTCACATGGCAAGGGATAGTGAGCTCAAGAGAGGCTTGAGAGAGACTGGCTTTTGAGGTAATTCATTAACCCATGAATTCATTAGTTATATGACTGGATCAATCTACTTACAATGGCAGAGTCTTCAGCAATCAACTCATAAATCTACCTCTTATTATTTCATAATGGGGATTAAATGCCAATCTTTTGAAACTGGTAAACTATGTGCAAGTCACAATGTCTGTGTATATATTCAAATATCTGTCTGTTTAAAAGTTTAGAAATAACTTATTATTCCACAAGACATACTCCTCTCTCCTATCCTATTCTGTCCTATCCATCTTAGTAATCCTCTTTCCCAATGAACCAAATGACTTTTTCTGTCTAAGAAACCTAACATTTGTAAAAAGTATTTATGGTTCCAACCTGATTGAATGTCTGCTTTTTGTTCTGTCTACCCTCCCGTATATTAAAGAATTTGATGTATGATGTATGTTCCATCATCCTGGCACCTAGGAATTTTCTGTGACTCTGATATTTGTTATTCAAGAGTCCTTCTGATCATACCTGGTTTTATGCTAATCAGGTGACTTAAGGTGGGTTTCCAGATAGACTCAAAATGGAGGCTAGGCAGCAGAAAAAACAAGAACGAACAAGAGGCTTGGGACTTCTAATTGCCTGACCACATAAGAGGGAAGAAGCTGGAGACGAGTTCAGTCAAGTAGGCACTTTTCCTATGTGGTGAGAGCCCACCAAAAACACTGGACATTGAGGCTCAAGGAAGCTGCCCCCTCATTGTGCCAGGCAGGTGACAAGTCTTGATTTCAAGAGGAGAATGTATAAAAGCTAAACAATTGGAGCTTTCCCAGAACCCTTTCTAATGTGCCTCTTTATTTGACCCAAGGTGCATACTTTATCATAAAACTAAAATCATAAGTATAGCACAACCTTGAATTCTAAGTATCAGTCTAGTGAACTACTAAACTAGAGGAAGCTTATGTGAACCCCTGAATTTGGAGCCAGACAGCCAGGCATGTGGGTGAGTTGGGAATCCCTTGATCTTGGGTCTGGATTCTGAAGTGGGAAGTCACCTGGAGGAAGGAGTCTTTATCTAGAGGTGTTGGGGGGTATCTGCCAGGGGTTAGTGCCAGAACTGAATTAGAGCCCTACAGTTGGTGTTGAAGCAGAATACACTAGTTTGCACAATTATTGGAAGTTCTATTCATCATTAGTCTAAAAGGTGCTTCTCCATATGACCTGTTCAGAAGTCACTAGGGTTTAAATAATTAAATGAATATGAAATGTATGCTCAACCCTACCAATTAACTATTCATCTTCAGCTAATCCCCTTTCTAGATGTTTAGGCATCTCACTGTAGTCAAGAGTCATTCTAGCCAACATCTACCAAATGGAGGTAGGAACAATATCCTCTCCTCTCCCCTCCCTTCTCTCCTCCTCTGTTTAAGGGTAAAGCAAAGAGAAGGGATGTGAGCTGGGTAGTACACTTCCTCTGGTGGGGGCCAGGAGGAGTGGCAGGAAGGATATGTCAGGGGGAGGTCTGGAGGTGTGGTTGATGTGTTCTTTGGAACTGACACTGGGCACGGAATTTGCCCTGTATGGTTTGTCAGTTTCTATTAAGTTTTATAAGGAAAAAAATGATCTCTTCCTGGCCAGGCATGATAATAGGGCCCAAAAATCCTCTCCCTGTTGAGAGATATGCCAAATCCCACTCAAATAAATCAGACATATGAACAAGACAGACCACAGTTGTAGATTCCAGGAAACTGCAGATGAAAGTTGCCTACACGTAATTGTGTATATGCGGAGTCACAAAACAAAGGTTTTTAGGAAGGCTTGGTACTGTCCAAAATTCAAACATGTATAATAACAGTTACAGATCAAAACTAAATTTGGCTTTAAAGCATTTGTTTATATTTCATATGGTTGGTCTGGATAGTAACCACAGTCAGAGAGATTAAGAACCTTCCTTGCGCATGGTCACACAACAAAGAGAGGCATGGTTTCACACTTAATTTAATCACTTGAGTTTTCTTTTGCCTTTGAGCCACTAGTGAGTGTGCATCCGTGTCTCCTTGTGGTACAAATTTCCATATGTAGGTGGTTGTCTATTTTGAGAGGTTTTTATAGGCTCATTGCTGCTTTGTCTTCTTTCTGGAAAGATCACTTATATTTTTAACTGGCCTGTTTTTAAGTTGGCACCATTACCAGCAGAACACAAACAGGGGTGGAGGGCGTGGAGAATTAGCCAGATGCTCCCAGGAAGATAAACAAAATGAAAGAAAGGGAGGATATAGGAACAAGAAATAGGTTTTTTTTAATTACTTGAGTTTGAACTCAGAGTCTCATCCTTTCTAGACAGATGTTTTAGCACTTGAGCCATCTCTCCAGCCTTCTTGGTGTGGTTTATTTTTCAGATGGGTTCTTGTGTTTTGCCATGGTCACCATGAACCCTGGTCCTCCTATATTACTGTGTAGCTGGGATGACAAGACCATGCTACTATACCACACCTTTTAATTAATTAATTAATTTTTCAACAGGCAAGGACTGTTTACAGAGGAACCCTGAGAGGCACAGATTTTCCTGTGGGTTTGGAGGTTATGCTATTTTTATTTTTTATTATTATTATTATTTTTTTTTTTGCCAGTCCTGGGGCTTGGACTCTGGGCCTGGGCACTGTCCCTGGTTTCTTTTTGCTCAAGGCTAGCACTCTGCCACTTGAGCCACAGTGCCACTTCTGGCCATTTTCTGTATATGTGGTGCTGGGGAATTGAACCCAGGGCCTCATGTATATGAGACAAGCACTCTTGCCACTAGGCCATATCCCCAGCCCCCTATTTTTATTTTTGTTGCTAGGGATTGAATCCAAGGTCTTGTGTATTCTAAACATGTTATTTTACCATTGTGGCAGCCAGCTGGGAAACAGAAATCTTTGATCACAAGTCATGGCATCTCTTGGATACCCACGTCTGTCCTCTTGCCTATGAGGCTTACCATCTATGTGCTCGTTTTTTATGTGCTTTTATCAGGCTAAATGCAGGACCTAATGCCGTGATCATGACATGAAGACTCAGAGTCATAGGAGCACAATGGTGAGGGTCTGATTTTGCTTTTGCTTCAAAGAAAATCCCAACAAACATTCAGCCCGAGGATTTCGTGTTTGTAGTGGGGCGGGGTGGGGGGGCTGGAGAATGAACTCAGGAAGCTGGGATAAAGGAGCTAGACAGTGGTGCTTCCGAGCTGTTTCATCCTCCAATATCGCTGGCTGGGACCCCAGAGAGCAGCATTATGACTCAGACGACCCAGAGGACTGTAGCAGTGAAGCTTTCTCAGGCACGGTGGAGGTGTCACCTTTCTCATTGTGTGGGAACAGCGCAATAGACTCCGTGATTGACCATTGCATTCTTGTAAAGTCACGTCCTGACTTTGGCCTCCAAGACTCCTTTTCTGAAGCCTACTCAGACCTTTCCCTCCTCGCTCTGCCTGCTAGCCTAACTCAAACTTCTCTTCCTTCCTCTGGGTAGAGACATTTCTTTCTGTCCTGAATTTTGGCTTCCATCTGCCATAAGCTTGGAGCTTAGCTTTTACCCCAGAATAGGTGTGGCTACACATTTCCAAATAAGTAGCCACCAGTAAACCGTCCTTCTCCTTAGGACACTAGATTTCCATAAGCCCATCCCGAGAAGATCTGAATGAATTCTTGAGCTCACTGAAGCACTTGTGCTTTTCAAGGTAACAATCATATCCTTTGGTGGTGACATTCTTACGGAGACTCATGGTTTAATGACACTGTCAACTCAAGCTATCCAGGTGTCAGCTCTCAACCTCTGGTTATCTTCCCCTTCCATTACCTTGACTATACTTTTTATATATAGTAGGTCAAAATTGTGCCTTTTAGTCCCTCCCATTTCTCTAAGTCTTCCCCCATTGGGGACTTTCTGACTCCTGCTTGTGTTTCATCCTCAGCCCACAGCAAATTCATTTATGTTTACCTGTACATATGCTATACAGAGTGCACAGAGAAGTATGATTATGATTGTGACTGGTCCTTTCTTTCTGCTGGCATCTGTTTCAAATGTTTGTGAACTAAATATTTAAGGCTTCCATGTGCCTTCCTAGTCTGCAGAACTAACAGAATGGGGCTGGCTATCCCATCCTCTTCTGCTCTTTGGGTGGATGGAGGACAAGGTGATCATCTAAGCCAGTTTTCTGAGCAGAGTACAGACCTATATTAGCTGGAGGGCAGCTGAGCTGTCCTGGCTCCTGGCAGTAACGTCCTGAGATTGTCACGAGCACAAACTCGAAGGATATTTTTAGCTGTGTGACTCAGGGTAAGTAACATAACCTCACTGTACCTTCCTTTATTCCTCTTTAAGTGGCAGATGCAACATTAGTGCTTATCTCATAGGGTTGAATGGGTATTCAAGAAGGTAGGCGCATTCCACTCCAGAGGGAGCTTTATACAGCAGGTACTCAATGTTTGTTCATTATTATTCTGTCACCCCTCTTTCATAGGAGCAAAGGTCCCTTTTCTCTCAGGGACTTTTGTGGGTTTGGGTGGTGCTGTCTTAGCAGAAAAGGCCTTTACGCACCCCTCCAGCTCATGGATTTTGAGACTGGGAGAAGTAGGTTAAACGTGGAGAGAAAATACTGGCACAGCCCATGTAGGTGTGCTTTCCTTTATTCCAGAAAGACTGGTTTTTCCTGTCTCCTAGGTGGGTATATCAGGAGTTGCACTTGTCCTCTTTGACCATTGGGTGACACAGGAATACATCCCATGCTACCAGTTCTCTGTTTTGTACATGTCAGCAGTTTCTAGTTACTTTTCACTGGCATAGAACAGTCAAAAACAACGAAGAAGCTATTACTACAGCTCAACTGGATGTTCACTGAACTTTCATCTTAAGAATTAATAGTGGCATCTGTCAGTGATCATTTAGCATGTGCCAGGAACTCTTATGCATGAATATCTCATTAATAACGAGCCTGTTTGGGAGTTGGCATAGCTTAGGGATTACCAAGGACATCGCAGAAGTCTGTAGGGGCCATAATCGCAATCATATCTCCTTCATCTTTTTCATATGACAATGGAAAAATCGTTTCAATTCTCTGTTTCTGTTTCCTCACCCGGCAAAAGTGTATGAGTGTATTTTCTTCATTGGGTTATTGTGAAGAATTAAATGAAATATTTTAAAGTGTCTAAAACTATCAATAAATTTACACTACAACCAATCAGATGTGAAAACTGAGAGTAAAAGCAAGTATTTCCAGGTTCAGTCCTACAGCAATCGAAGGAGCTCGGGTTGGAAAGGAGTCAGTTTACCACTGTGTTAATCAGCTTTCTGCCACTATAACAAATACCCCAAACAATCACCACATAGAGAGAAAAGGTACAGATTGGCTTATCCTTTTATTAGTTTTAGGTCCCAGGTTAGTTGGCTTTGGTGTACCACAGATGATTGTGGTGGGAGCACTTGGCACAGGAAATGAGATGGATGGGAAGTGTGAGAGAAATCCCGCTCTCTTGTTATAGGAAATACCCTCGTGTAGCTGGAAGACCTTTCAACAGCCTCTGCATAGTGTCATGTTGGAGACCAAGTCTTTGCCACACACACTCAAACCACAGCAACTTCCAAGCCTTTACTAGTTACCTCTAGATTGTGATATATTATGAAATCCCAAACCAACAAAGACCATTAAATTACAAAGTCTTGTCCCTATGCTATATATTTATAAGAGGAAGAATAGTAAGCAAGAATGAGCCAGGACAAATTACTGACTCCAAGTAAAGTTTACTTGCCTAATTGCTTATGAAGATCAGACTAAAGCAACTTAAACTGTTGATTAGGACCAATAGCTTCTTATAACACCCAGCTATTCAAAAATAGATAATCACATAGACTCTTCCCAGTCCAAACTATATGCTTGCTTTGCAGAAAATCACTTAGCCCAGACCTTCAAAGTTTAGTAATGTCCTCCCCTGATTTGTCCTTTGTGATTTACCGTCAAGACTCCATGGAGGTAATTTTCTGCTTGCTAAACCTTACTGGGCCTAATAAACTTGGCTTGGTTTGAGCAGCAGATTCCTCCAAGGGTATTTTGGGGTGTCAGTATTTCTGTTGAGATCCACTAAGACCCTTTGGCAGTAAAGGCCTCAAACCTCAGCATAGCAGAGAGCTCTAGAGACCATGAGCCTTCCATTCAAGAATCAGTCCAGATTCCTGAGACAAATGGGTCCCTGCTTGTATGTCATTTACTTTGTTGAGTTTAAGAGCATTTATTTTGTTGCCTAGAAATTAGGAATCATTTTAAAAATCTTCCCCTCATCCGACTACATTTAAAAGTATTCTGGTGAAAAATTGCTCAGAAACAAACCCCTCCACCGGGTCTGACCATCTTCCTGGAAAAAGGGAGGAAATATAGGAGGAGGGGCCGGCCCAGGTCTTCCAGGTCTACCCTCAGCTGTCTCTAGAAGTGCATGAGTTCAGGTTGCATAAGCTCAGCTTCTCTGGAAAAGCTTTGGTTTGGGCCACCTGCTCAAAGAACACTCTGTCTTGTCTTTCCATGTCTGAGAAATGATCTCTCTAGTTTCTTTTGCCTGCAGTTGGAGGTTTCATTGGGACTTCTATGAGTTAGGAAGGGCCTGTGACCTTACTGTAGAGATAAGAAGGGGCACAACACCCTTCTGTGGTCTATTGCAGTTCTCCTGGTATCTTCCATGTGCATGTGACACTGTGGGATAAACATCTGCTCCGTGAAAGCTTTAACTTCAATGCATATCTCTCTAATCGGATTGCACCATGGTCCAACTGAAATTGCAATAACCACTTTGAGACACTCGTGGTATAAGCATGATATTATTTTGGACATATATGTGAAAGCAAAACTGGAAGAAACTCTCAGGAGATCATCTGCCTTGTTTAAGTGGAGTATAACTTTATTTTAAAAGGTTGTATTTTCTTTCCTCCCCTCCCCTCTCCTCCCTTCCCCTCCTCTCTCCTCCCTTTCCCTCCTCTCTCCTCCCCCCCCTCCTCTCTCCTCCCCTCCCCTCCTCTCTCCTCCCCTTCTCTCTTTTTCCTTTTCTCTCTGTGTTCAGGCGTGTAATTGTAAATGTGAATGTGGATAACTGATGGAGAGAATGGTCCTGCCTTTATCTTAGGCATTCCTCTTCTTTTATTTTCATTTATTTATTTATTTTTCATTCCTCTTCTTTTATAATGAAGGGTAATTAGCTTTTTCAGTGACAGTATTTGAAGCCAACTTCCTTTTACTTTGTTTCTTTCCTTTCTATTTTTCTTCTCTTGGAAAACTTTAGAGATCATAACATTTTCATGTATCTTATACAAGGTCATTTACACTAAAGAGATAATAATAACTTAATTTTAACTCATAGAAGCTCTAGGTATTTTAAAATCTACTATCTACTATCATGTAAAACATGTTTGGGTAATATTGTAGCTGAAACAAGATTGTTTCTCATGACAAGAATTTGAGAAAAAACATCTGTATTCATTTTATGACCTCTAAGAGTTATTATCATCTAATTTATATAAAGTTAAACAAATATAAATTATTAATCTAGTAAAATGATTACCAGGAAAGTTACTCAAAATGTGAGGGTTAGGATCAAGCAGAGGGAAACAGATGAATTGAAAGAGAAAGGGAGAAAATGCAGTAATAACATTTAACACATATCTTACAAAATTAAGAAAATAGAAGGGAAGGGGTAGAATTGGGAGGCATGGGAAAGAATGAAAGTAGTGATGTTCATCAAGATTCATTGTATTCATTAACTGACTTGTTGAATGATGACTCCTTTGTAAAAATAGTTAATGATAATAAAAATTACATAATATTACAATATTGTCTCTTTTAGAAGTTGGCTATTATCAAACCTTGCTATACTGCACAAGATGTTATTAAAATTTTCATTTTCTGAATCCTTACTTAGCTTTCCATTCTTAATCTAATATTAAATTAAGCTTATTATTAATGGTAAAAGACAAAACTGAGGGCATACGTTTCACATAGTTTTAAAAGAATGTTATCTACTACTAGTGGCTCATGCCTATAATTCTAGCTACTCAGGAAGTTGAGATCTGAGGATTATGGCTCAAAGCCAGCCCCTGCAGCAAAGTTGTGGGACTCTTATCTCCAAAGATCCTGAAGTGGAGCCATGACCCAAGTGGTAGAATACTAGCCTGAGTAACAAAGCTCAGTAACAGTGCTTGGGTCTTGAGTTCAAGTCCCAGAACCAGCACAACCACAACAATAACAAAATAAATGTCCTTATAACATTCTTCTACTAAAAATGGTAACTTTGAAGAAAACAAGGGGTTGATACACATTTTTGTTGTATTTTATTGCGTGTCTTGACAAACTTGTCATAGCATCAATGGATTTACTCATAAAGAGGAAGGCTTGTATACTTTCTGTTGCCAATGTTTAAATTCATGATACAGAAAAAGTAAAATGAGAATGAAGGTTTATATTTTATAAAAATGATTATATTGTTCTTTGTGTAAATAGTAGAGATGGTTTTCTCAAAATATTTTTTTTAGAATTGTTTTGGCAAAAGCCTTTAATGCTTGAGAATAGGTAAATTTCTAAGATGCCTGCCACTTTTGGTTATATTTTCAAAAATTTACCCATATCTACTTTTGTCATTTGATACAGTAATTGATATTTACATTTGTGCTCTCAGATTATCTCACATTTAGTCTCCAAATCATAGTTGAGCCATGCTCTTTCCTCTTCTGAGATGATTACCAGTTAATGCAAAGATTGACTCCTCTTTCATAAATTTGAAAGCTAATGAAAACAAATGCTTTTGAATTCTTCCTGTTTTGACCAGTCTGTGTTTCCCACGTTATAATTGTAATGAAAAGAAAACTGATCCTTCCTCATTAACTATATATAAAAATTTAAGCGGATTGCTAGTGGCTCACAACTATAATCCTAGCTACTCAGGAGACTGAGATCTGAGGATTGTGGTTCAAAGCCAGCTTGGGCAGGAAACTCCATGAGGCTTTTATCTCCAAACTCACAAAAAGCTAGAAGTGGTGTTATGGCTCACATAGTAGAGCCCTAGCCTTGAGCACAAAGAAGCTCAAGGACAATTCCCATATGCTGAATTCAAGCCCCATGACTGTCAAGAAAATAAATAAATAAAATGAAATAAAACAGAAATATGACCCAATAATTACATGTTACAGAGATATAAATATTTTCCCTCTGGAATAACTGTTTACAAAGAAGCTTTGCTTCTATTTGAGTATTTCGTACTCCAGGAATAATGACAGTGCACTTTGTTTCTGAATCTTTTGTATAACCCCTGTGATTTGACAATGTCAAATAATGTATTTATAATGTGTTCTTGTTCCTGGGATAATCACTGATATTTCTATCCTTTTAAAGAAGCGCGTGCTACATTATAAAGGTCAATTCCATTCTTTACTAAAGAGATAATATTTCATAGAGCTGATCTTCTGGAAAAGACATTAAGACCTTAGAGAAAGAGAAGAGGCTTTAGCCTCATTGAAAAGAATGTCAGCAGAACAGTGAACAACTAACAAAAGAGTGAAAGTTTGGGGTGTTAATATTTAGATCCATGTATCTAGATTGAGCCATTAGAACACTATGATTCCTGTGTAATTCAGTAGACCTTTTGGATTGAGGTTAGATCTTTCTCTTGACTTAATTTGAGTCTTTAGCTCTGGCTTTCAGTGAGATATAAGCTTTGGGTATCAACACCCTCTGTTATTATACTCAAATGTGTGGCCCTCACAACTTGCTGTGTAGCCACAGGCTCATTAAGAGAGCACAAAGTAATTCTCCAGTCACAAGAGGAAAACCTTGAAACTTGTATAACACCACACATGGTTAAGACACGTGAAACATAGTATAGATTCGTATCAAAGATGTGTCAAGGTAATGGAGGTATAGTCTTCAGTTTAGACTGTGATCTTTTTCTTCTCACTTGATTGTTCAAAAACTTTTTTAATGAGTTGGATACTTATGGTTCATGTCTGGAATCCTTACTACTCAAGAGGCTGTGATCTGTAGGATTGTGGTTCAAAGTTAGCCTGGGCAGAAGAGTGTGTGAAACCTTATATCTAAAATAACCAGTAAAATATAGGGATGGAAGTATTACTCAAGTACCAGCTGAACAAGTAAGCTGAGTGAATGTGAGGCCCAGATTGTACAAGCCTTGGTACTGCCAATTTTTTAATTGATATTTTTTCATAAATAAAGGTAGGTTATTCTGGTAAATTAATAAGAAACATAGAACCCTATAATACACATACAAATGAATTATGTATCATATATACACATAAATGATAGATATAAATAAAATATGTGATAAGATACTTTATGATATTTTATTGATAAGAAGATACTTTATGTGTTTCTGATTTGGGTGGTGTAATAGAGCTATCATAGGCTGACTGGCTTATACAATAGAAATTTATTTTCCCAAAGTTCTGGAGGGTGGGAAGTTCAAGACCAAAGTGAATAAATACATGAGCCAACGGATGCTCTTCTCTCTCAGTTGAAACTTACGCATTTTACCAGTGGTCCTCTGCATACTGTATTTTTTTGTTGTTGTTCATTTGCTCATGGTGGTGATTTTTGGGGGATACATATAGAAGCATATTGCCTTGGCAATATTGATAGTTATAGCAATCCTGGGCAAACACTTAAAAACACATCCCATAAGAAATATCTCATCTTTCTCATGAAGTTTTTTTTAGCCTGCGTTTTCAACTCTGGGAAATATGGAAGTAAAATATGAATGCCCAAAACTTTATGTGTTACTAACTTGGATGGTGTAATAGAGATAGCATATACTACTGGCTTAAACAACAGAAATTTATTTTCTCAAAGTTCTGGGTGGTGGGCAGTTCAAGGCCAAAGGACTGGTAGATTAGATATCTGCTGCAGGGGTGATTTACTTGTTCACACATGATACCCTCTTGCTGTTGTATCCTCACATGATGAAAGGTAAAAGAAGCTCTCTGCATTCTCTCTCTGCATTCTCTCTCTCTGCACTCTCTCTCTGCATTCTCTCTCTCTCTGCATTCTCTCTCTCTCTCTCTCTCTCTCTCTCTCTCTCTCTCTCTCTCTCTCTCAGCTTGAACTCAGAGCTCCAGGCCTAGGCACTGCCCCTGAGCCTCTTTGTGCTCAAGGCTAGCACTCTACCTCTTGAACCACAGTGCCACTTTCAGCTTTTTCTGAGTATTAGGGATAAGAGTTTTATGGACTTTGTGACCGGTCTGGCTTTGAACCTGCAATCCTCATAGCTCAGTCTCTTGAGAAGCTAGAATAACAGGCATGAGCCATGGGCACCCTGTTGGTGTCTTTTTAATAAAGGATCTTATTCCATGTAAGAGTTTTATACTTAGTGACTAATCACCTCCTAAGTCCTTACTTATCTTTTGGGGCCTGGGATTTCAGCATATAAATTTTTTTATGGAAGAGAGAAATAAATTCTCAATTCATAACAATATCTAAGACATTTCATCTGTCTATCAGCAGTGAGCTTCCTACCTGTGGTAGTATATGATAAGGCCTTTGAAGCTGAGGACTCCATCAGGCCCTCCATTTTAGTAAATTAGACATGGGAGCTCAGAGGAACTGACTTGTTTCACCCCCACAAAGATAGTTAACAAGGAGAGGCCTAAAGCTCAGATCTGGTGACTATCTTTACATGTATTTCTTCTTAACTTGGAGAAGAACTCTTACTGAGAAAATCAGAAGCTCAGGGTGAATGCTTAAAATAGTGGTTTGGGAGGAAAGGGGACTAATTCAGGCTAATTTTGTCATTGCCAATCACATCATATGGCAACCTAACAATTTTTTGGTAGATAACTAAAAATTTTAACGTGTTAACCAACAACTAAATAGATATATTGAATTTATCCTTTTTCTCATTCTATCTTCATGTCTTCAACTTTAATAAATGCAAGGACATAGAGCAATAATAAGGGTTACTATTTGCTAAATTTTACTTGGATTTTTTTTAACCTCATTTGAAACCCACAGAGGAAATATAACCTGGAGTACTATTAATATTCATTTTTATCATCAAAGTGAATAATCAATTCAAATTATGCAAAACAGTTCCTTCTGAGAATACTATATTGATTTATTCTTACTATGATAATGAAAGAATGTATTTTGGCTGGGCACTGTTGGCTCATGTCTGTAATCCTAGCTACTGAGGAGGCTGGGGTCTAAGGATTCCATGTTTGAAGCTAGCCTGGGAAGGAAAGTTGGTGAGAATCTTAGCTTCAAATTACCACCAAAAAGCTGGCCGTGGAGCTATGGCTCAAGTGGTAGAGTGCTAACCTTGAACAACAACAACAAACCTCTGGGACAACAGCACCCAGGTCCTGAGTTCAAGCCCTAAGATTGGTACCAAAAAATATATTTCTTTATCAGTGTTTATTATATTATTTCATCCTATAATACTTAAAATATTATGAGACCTTGGCTTTGAAATGCATGTAAATCAATCCCTGTACTAACGCCATCATTTTATTGATGAGGAAATGGAGGCAGAGAGATTAAGGGACTCTCCTCCATTTCCACAGGATAAATGGTGGAGCTATGCTTGCATTTTAGGGCTATATGAGCTCTATGGTATATTTGACACGGTGTCAAATATACATAAGAGCCCAGGACTTAACTAATTCAGATAGTCGCGTTTAATTCCACTTCATATGACATGCTATCTGTTTTGAAAGTAGTCTATCATGAAAAAAAACCCCCAAAACCCAGCCTCTCTTCAGTATGCACCACACACCTTTTGATAGCATTTTCACAATGAATACACCCTCTGGAGAGACATGATAAAGTCCGCTGGCTGGGAGAAAAAATTCAATACCAGAATATCATCTATGACTACAAATACCACCTTGACTCTGCCAGTCACTTCCACATACTCCACTGAAATGTGTTTGTATGGGGCTTAGCCCCCAGGTAGCAATCTGTAAACACCAGCGAGACCGATGCCCCGAAGTAGCCTCGTGTTGCTGACTCAAGCAGCAAGGAGGCTGTTTTTCTAGTTCTCAGGTAGTATCAGCTTGGATGATCACTGGGCAGCATTAGTGATGGGAGGGCACGCAAAAATTAATTCCAGGCCAAAAGAAAATGGGTGGAACAACTCAACTACTAAGCACTGAGACACACAAAAATTACTTCTTACAAACGGAGGTGAAGAGAAACCTAAGTTCCACGGTATAGGACATTCTCTTGTGAGAATTTCAACCATTCCAATATAGCGATTATCTTTAATATTATTGCTATTGTTATTAACATTTTATAAGTAGTCGTACAGAAGGGTTTTAATTCAACAGTTTATGAGTACAATGTATCTCCATCAATGTCATCCCACTCATTGTTTTCTCCCAATCTGTCTCATCCTCCTCTATCCCCTCAATTTTCCCAGTGCCATTTCTATTATAATGTTAGTGGGGGGGGGGGGGCTGGGAATATAGCTTAGCAGTAGAGTGCTTTCCCAGCATGCATGAAGCCCTGGGTTCAATTCCTCTGTACCACATAAACAGACAAAGCTAGAAGTGGTGCTGTGGCTCAAGTGGTAGAGTGCTAGCCTTGAGTGAAAAGAAGCCAGGGACAGTGCTCAGGCCCTGAGTTCAAGCCACAGGACTGGCAAAAAACAAGTTAGTGGGAGAGTTAGAATGCTTACTTTAGTTTAATTATCAAATACAAACATCTATTTATTTGTTTGTTTGTATTTACTTTTGCCCATTTGGGGGCTTGAACTCTGTGCCTTGGTGCTGTCCTGAGCTTTTTTGCTCAAAGCTAGCACTCTATCATGTGAGCCTCAGCTCTACTTCCAACTTTTTGTGGTTAGTTTGAGATAAGAGTCTTATACACTTTCCTGACTGGGCTGGCTATGAACCTTGATCCTCAGATCTCAGTCTCCTGAGTAACTAGAATTGCAAGCATGAGCTCCCGGTGCCCAGTCTAATATTTATTTTTTAAATGTGTGTACTGTTATTATAAAGGTGATGTACAGAGGGGTTACAGTTACATAAGGTAGGTAATGAGTACATTTCGGACAATGTCCCCCCTTCCCTTGTTCTCTCCCAGTTTTTCTCTCCTGTTCCCACCCACAAATTATATAGTTCATTTTCAACATAGTGTCTAGTGAGTATCACTGCTGCATTTGTTCACCTTTTGTACCACAATTTTTGTGCCCCCTTACTCTTCTACAGACAGATAAACAAGGCAAATGGAAAAGAAAACAAAAAATAGCGACAAAGAACAAAAACCCTCTTGTTTCGATTTCCTGGAGTTCATTTAGATATTATTTTATACAACCAGATGCACATAGTTGTGCCTTTATCATAGCCAAGCTATAGAATCAACTAAGATGCCCCTCAGTGGACAAATGGATCAAGAAATTGTGACAACACACACACACACACACACACACACACACACACACACACACACACACACAATGGAATTCTACTTATCCACCAGAAAGCATATTTTACCATTCATAAGAAAATGGAAAGACTTGGAAAAATTATATTAAATGAAGTAAGCCAGATCCAAAGACACATAGATTGCACAGTTTCCCTCATTTTTAGTAACTATAATATGCTTATAAATCTACAGGTACACACACTGGATGGTATAAAAAATACCATACATTATAAACTATCTCTAGGCATTTACACAGAGTGACAACAAAGAAGGATATTCTTAAAACCAGCCTAAAATTTTAAAATGAAAATTAAAAACAACAACAACAACAAAAAGCCAACAAATGAACTTCCTAGAAAGTCAGCTGGTATGAAAGTAGGTGGATCAAAGTACATTAATCTGCCCTTCTTCATTCCCTGTCTGTAACTTAGATATTTAAAAAATCTTTATAAAGTGAGTGCACATATTTTCTCCTGAGTGCTAAAAAATCAAGTAAAATATATTAAAAAGTAGAGTACGATATGAAGATGAATGGCTTATATTTTTTAAAAAGGATAATTTATGCAAAAGTTGTCAGATGACTGAAAAATTCCACCCAAGTATTCTCATCATGCAAAAATAAACCTAACTATGACACATAGCCCATTATTTGCCCTGAGAGACTTTTGGACCTATATTTCATGTGTCTTTCTAACAACCATAAGCTATTAGGAACTGAAATATTTGGTTAAATGCTTTAAAACAAACGGTGGCTTCTGATACTGATGGTTATTGGAAGGAAGTGCTAAGTAGGCCAGAGTTCACTAAAATTGTCTGATGTCATCGCCAAGGACTGTCAGATGACCAAGCAGGAGAATGCAATGAGCTAGCGATAGCTTTCCTTGAGACCCTGGAACCAGACTCCAGGCATAATAGGACTCTCATCCCTCTTGTTTTTCTTACATACGCTTGCTTCTTTCCTTTGTCAAGAAAATCCTGTAAATTGAATGTCAGAATAGTCCCTGCAGATAACTTGACAGTGTTAGCTCTGTGATGTCAAATCCAGATCTTCACAGGTCCTGAGTGATCTAAGTGAGCACTTACACAGCGAGTAGCTTCTGCAAGATCTCAGTACAATTGTTCACTCATTCTAGTGACCTCTTGTATGGAGTGAGCCCTTTCTGCTTTAATTAACCCATGTGAGTGGATGTGAGTGGACAGAGTTGCTTCCTCCTAACAGAACATAGAAGAATCTGCAGTTGGCCACACTTTTTGTTGCACATAGATAAACACATCTGGTACTGTAGGGTTCAGTTGGAAAAACAGACAAATCACTTGATTAAAACTAGCTCTTTGATCAATTCAGTTTTATTTGGTTTGGTTCACAGAGACTCTGGCCAAGGAGCAGTCTCCAGACTCTTGGAATTATTCTCTTGAACAGCAACTCCAGAATTCTTCCCGGTGCAGAGTCTCCACTGAAAAGATCTAAGTGTTTACACAGAAGCCATTTATTGAATGGTAAATGTTTTCTTTATTAGCTGGAATGACAAGATCATAAGGAAATGTATTCTCAGGAGGACAGTGTAACATGTGAAGGATGGATCGATACTGGAAGTCCCAGATGCAAGAACCAGGAGTAACTTTCACTTAGAAGAAAACCTGAGAAGAAGGTAGGGGTAGAATAATTAAATAAAAATCTCCCAGGCGGCTATTGTTTTCAGCCAGTCTGCAATACCAGGTTCCAACAGATCTGGGAAACAAATCTACTGGAACCACTGCAAGAGTTATCTGTCATCAAGCTGAAAAGATGATGCTTATCTGACCTTTAGATAGACAGCATTAGAGAGACAACAGGCAACTCCCAAATAGGTAGTTTCACTTGGCAAGATAAGGTAGATTTCTGCTTTTAACCATCTTAATACCTCTTCTCTCTCCTCTCCTCCCCTTACCCTTCCTGTCCTTTCTCCTTTCCTTCTTCCTCTCCCTCCCCTTCCCTCTTTTCCTCTTCCTCCTCCAGTAGTTATACAAAAGGATTTCAGTCCAACATGTCAATTTGCAAGTACAATACATCTTGATCAATGTGGCCCATCACATTCTTACTGTCTGTTCCTGCTTTATAAATGAATTAGCTGGACATGACAATCTGTGTTTTTTGGTTTTGTTTTGATTCTGCTTTCTTCAGCCTTTCTATGTGTCCTCTGTTCAGTGTCTCAGATCATTCTGTTTTATAGTATACATGAAAACTGGATTAAACAATGAAAAACAAAGCCAGTTAAATTGCCAAACCTAAAATAAAAGATGTAGCTTATTTCACAGTTTTGAAGGTAAAGCAATTGGAACCCTTTGGTAATATTAGGCTAGGAGGGAAACTTGCAGGGAAGTTATAACTTTTTTTCTTCCTCTTGAAAAGGCAGTGTGAAGACTTTGAATTATCTCAAGTACAAAATCATTTGGTACCCTTGAATGTAGTCAGAGGTGGCTTGATTTTCAGGAAGACTTCATTCCTCAGTCTGTCCACCCACACATTCATTCATCTATTTTCCCCTTGTATTGTGCATCCACTAATGAATGATCCTTATTATCCTCTTGGAGCTTCTATTCTTGCAGAGTACAAGCATTAGCAACTACTCACACTGAGCAAAGAGAATAGGTTCCCTTTACTCTTGAGATTTATGGTTCCCATTTGCTACTATCTATGACAAAAAAGACACTGGCATGCCTGTAATCTAACTCAGGACACTGAGATCTGAGATTTGGGTTTGAAGCCAAATCAGTCAGAAAGTCCATTAGACTCTTATAGTTAATTACTCAGAAAAAATCTAGATGGGGAGAGTGGATCAAGTGGTGAAGTGTTACCCTTGAGCAGAAAAGCTAAGCAAGAGCTCAATGCCTCATCAAGTTCCAGCACAGACACACAGACACACAGACACACAGACACACACACACATACACACACACACACACACACACACACACTCTCTTTACTGCCATTGTCCACAGTGTTCAGGAGCAGATGTAATAGCTCTTCTGGGTTTCGGAGTGAGACCTGAGTAACCTTCTTTGGATACTTATTCCTCTATATCTAGTGAGAAAGGTTTAATTCATGAAAGCTTTTATGGATGCCTTAATACAATTAATGGCAACTCCTTTGTATACCTACTTAAAGATAATTTACAATTTTATTAACTTTAGCCTTGAATACATATAGAAAGGAAACCCCCCGAATTGAATATTCAATAGCCAATGGAGGTATTTAAATATTTAATTAGCATAATACATGTAATCATTTTGTGCCACTAAGAGCTGACATTTGAATATTTGAGTGTATGATTTAAATTTTAATAAAGTGCTTTCTTTCTATAAAATTGACCCAGTGTTGTATATGTTTGGCATGTTTCCTTGTTAGGGGTTTGTATGCTTCTAAGATGATACATCCATTTCAAAGAGTGGAGCGTTGAGTATCTGTCTCAAACGAAGTCATAGGATAGATGTAAATAATAAAGAAAATATTCAGGGAGGAAGTATACTAACTTCATTGTGCAATTATCCTTGAGGAGTTTTAACAAAATACTACTTACATTTCTAACTTCTTCACTTGGTGTTTAACTGGTTCTTTTTCCTTCTCTCTGGTTGTTTCCTCAGGCACCTGCCTTCTTACCTGCTCCTCTCTGAAATCTCTGTGTTTGGGTGAGCCCTAGGCCAAGCTCTTCAGGCCTCTGATTCTTCTGAATCCCACATCAACCATTGTTACCTAGCAAACCTTTGCTTGCCCTTTATTCAAAACATTCCTAAACTCATCCCTTTAGATAGAAGCTTGCTTTCCATCTTTAATCCTTCCTCCTAATACATTTGCCATCTTTATAGTCATCTAGATTTGAGACATAATCATCTTGGGGTTGCATTACCTCTGGATTGTTCTGGTCAGCAAACGTCAAGCAACATTAGTCCATTTCTTTGTCATTTTCCCTAAGATGTATTTTTCATTTCATGTCCTCCTTGTCTTCTGCTTGGAAGATTGCCCTGCACTGTGCTCCAAATGCTCAGTCTATGTACCTACTACAGCACACTGATAGATTCCCTTCTATGGCTTGGTCACTTCCTCCTTGATCTTTACAACTAGTTCCTGTATTAATTCCCGGCTCACCAGCCTTCCAGGACTCCCATTATCTGCTGAGAATCCCACTTTCCAGGATATGACCTTAGCTTTCATCACCTCTTTCTTTTCCTTTCTTCTCTCCAGATGGTTACTGGATAAAATGCTGGGAATACGTTGAAGAGCATAACAAAACACATTTTCTGCAGCATGTGAAGCTAAAAGAAAGAGAGAGAGCGCTGTGGGCAGCTCAAGCTGAGCACACTGAGCTTTGATGAGGAAGCGTGGCGGCTCAGCGGGCGATCCCACCTGACAGTGCAGCAGTTGCTCTGAAGAAAGGACTCTTCAGCTGAAATGTGTGAAAATTCATTAGCAAAGAGAGGGCTTTCATCTACTTCCCGTCTTAGAATGCTCCCACACGGTGAGGGTGAAGGAATGAGATGAAGCAAGAGATTCTCAGTCTTCAATGTGGGTCAGAATCCTCTGGAGAGTTTGCTCAAATATCCATCGCTGGACACACCTGAGTTTGTCTGGGAGATCCTGAATTTCTAATACCCTCCCAGGAGATCCCAACTTGGCAGGTCTTCCACCACACCCAATCTGAGGGAAGGGAGACCCGAGGCTGAGGAAGGCTGCTCTTTAGCTGAGGTGGGTGATAGGATGAGGCCAAAGGGATGGAGACAAGTGGGAAATCTCAGTGATACATGAGAAGTAGGTAGGCACCTAGGTCGGGCAATTGATGGAGGGAGAGGGGAGGGGAAGAATCAAGGAAGGCACCCACTTTCTGACAGCAGCCACTGGATGAATAGGGCACCACTCACTGAGAGGAAGGTGTAATGGGGTCCCCCAAGGAAGGGGGGGAGGGGGACCCCCCATTCCTCCAAGAGTCCACCACTCAGAGACAGTCTCAAGTAAAAGGATGGGCTTATTGGGGAAGTAGAAAGTATACTGACCAGACAGGGTCACGGCCCAGACTCGGGAGCTGAAACCAAGAGCATAGAAAGCAGGCTGGCTGGCCAGGGCTGCCGGACCGCATGCCCTGGGCCATGCTGGGGTTGGGTTATAAAGGCAAACACCACATGGTCAAGCCTGCCACACGCAGGTGGCCAATGGAGTTACAGTCTGCCTCATAGCAACTGTTTGAAGTAACCTATCATTCTAGTTAGACTTGGCACACGGATTTGGCAGGAATCACATGAGGCAGGCGGAAAGGCCTACTCATGGGAGGTCACAGGTTTGACCTTGAACATCCCACTACTCAGGTGGTCAAGCAGTTTACACAGTCTCATGACAGCCAAGGGGAACTTCCCTGGATAGGGCGGGGGAGATCTTAGTGAAGATGGCGTCGGCTTCTGCTCTCTTTAACTCATCTGAGATAGTCAATCTGACACCCCTCAACAGCCAATGATGGCGCTGGCCAGATCTGACCTCCATATCACAGAAGGGAAGTGTATGGCCCAGTTGGGGGCAAAACAGAATGCCTCAGTTAGGGAATATAGGCTCTGATGTTCAATTTGGACACCAGCCTCTCCCCTTCCCTCCTCTATCAAAGCACAAGTATGATCCTCAAAGTAACTACACTCTTTTTTTTCATATTAGCATTGTGATAAAATAGTATTCATCTCATAGATCATAGGGAGATTCAATGAGAAACTATATGAAAAGTGTTTGTAACAGAATTTGGTTTATAAGAATAGTCAGTGTAATGGAGTCACACTCCCTCCCCCCCAAAAAAAGGGAGGGGGTTCCTGGTTCCTCCTAGAATCCACCACCCAGTCTCCAGCAAAAAGATGATAAAAGGATGGATTTATTGGGGAAGTAAAAAGTGAACTGACTGGCCAGGGTCGCAGCCAAGACTCGGGAGGTGACACTGCAGACATGCGGCCTTCCAGGCCTGGTTATAAGGCAAACGTCACATAGTCCAACCTGCCACATGCAGGTGGCCAATGAGGTTACACAATACCTACAGAGCACGCCAGGTCACACGCGGGTGGCCAATGGAGTTACAGTCTGTCTCCTAGTAACTGTTTGAACCAAGCTATCATTCTAGTTAGAATTAGCGCATGGATTTGGCGGGGCTCACAGGATGCAGGTGGATATGCCTACTCATGGGAGGGCACGGGTTTAACCTTGAACATTCCTTGAACTTTCCATGCTTTAGGTGGTCAAGCAGTTTACACCACCTTATCACAGTGAAGGGGAACTTCCCTGGGTGGTGAGCAGACAGGGCACAGTCCCAACCCCGAGGCTCAGGGGCAGGGGAGAGCTGAGTGAAGATGGAGTTGGCTTCTGCTCTCTTTAACTGAGATGCAGTCAATCTGACACCCCTCATTAGCCAGTGATGGCGCTGGCCAGATCTGACCTCCATATTACAGTCAGGTTTTTTTTTTTTTTTTAAAAAAAAAAAACAAAACAACAAATTTCATTGTTTTTAGAAGGTTTTCACCCATTCCAGGCTTTTCTATCTTTTTAACTTCACTTATTTTGGCTTCCATGCCTGAAATTTCCTTCTGGTGCTGTTTATTCAATTCCAACTTACCATCAGAGTTGAAAGCAAATTCAGCTTCCTCCAGGAAGCCATCCCAATTGCCTTTGCGGTGGTCTCTCACTGCGCAGATCTTGTCCTCTGTTATCTGGAATCTCATTTGGGGTTGAAGTAGTTTCAGGCTTGTGCAGGACTTCTGCATCATGTCTTGTGACTTTGTTTACCCACAAGCTCATTTGTTGAATGAATTCTAACGTTCATTTATGAACACTGTAGGCATGTGAACATTGTAGGCAGCTGCTTTTTTTTCCTTTATCTTATTGTCAAGGTGATGTACAGAGAGGTTTCAGTTACATACATAAGGTCATACTTGTTATCCCCTCCCTCATTTCTCTTCCACCTTTCTTCTCCCAGTCCCCCCCCCCCCCGCCATTGGTACAGTTAATTTCCAACATATTGTCTTGTTAATATCACTATTGCATTGGTTTGCCCTTTATCCTTTGTTTCACCATTTTGATGTTCCCCTTCCCTTCCCAAATGGACTGCAAGATATGGAAACTGTAAGGTCCACCCCTGGGAGCGCTTGGTACTGGGAGGAGATCTGGGTGGGGTGTATCTGCATGGAGCCCTCCCAGGGGGTAGACTTTACAGAAACCAGAGGTTCTATGGCTGTTGTCATTTTTAAAGTACTATGTGAAATTTTTTCTTTTTTCTTTCCTATGGGTTGTCCCCTGTTGTTACTGTATTTCATTTCAGTACCCTGGAAGCTGCTGCTTTTAAATTTCACATTCTGCACTTGGAGTGAGGGATACTGCTGTCGTTTCTTTGTCTTTAATAAATCATACATGAATAAAGGGATATAGGCTTATTTGTGATTTATGAATTTAATAGTTTTTCATTATGGAAACAAGTGCTTATTATACTGTTTTCATTGGGGATAACTAAGAGCAAATAAGAATATTTGAAATTAATATGCTTTCTAGGATAAAAAATAAAATTTACAGTTTAAAATTTGAGTAAGACCATGTCTTCCTCTCGCTATGTGTATATCTGTCTCGGTTTCTATCTCTTTCTGCTCTGTTTCTACACACACACACACACACACACACACACACACACACACACACAATGATCTTCATACTCTATTACCCTGTTTTGATTTTTTTTTTTTTTGCCAGTCCTGGGGCTTGAACTTAGGGCCTGAGTACGGTCCCTGGCTTACTTTGCTCAAGGCTAGCACTCTACCCCTTGAGCCACAGCACCACTTCTAGTTTTTTCTGTTTATGTGGTGTTGAGGAATCGAACCCAGGGCTTCGTGTATGTGAGGCAAGCACTCTACCATTGAGCCACATTCCCAGCCCCCTGTTTTGACTTTCGATATTAGCATTTCACTATGTCCCATGTGTAAGTAATGAGTAAGCTTGTTCTGAAGTAAGGAGGTCAGGTCTGGCCAGCACCATCTTGGCCATGTGATGGGTTGTAGGATCTGGGATCTTGTCTCCATGGCTGTGCCTGACTTCCTAGAAGAAGGGAAGTCCCATCCTCAGGTGATGGGTGTTCCTGAGTCCCTGGAGACAGGGGTGGGCACTTGGCCTATAGGTGACTGAACCTGTCAGTCCAGTGCTTGGGGCTGGGAGCTTCCTGTGACCCTGCCCCCTGACCTGACCCTATTTAGGTTCAGACCAGCTCAGGCGCCATCACCCCGTGCCATACATCTCTGTGCTTGTCTGCTGTGTCCCGTCTCCTGGCTCGTCTCCGGTCACCATGGTGTCCCACTTCAGCTTTCCATCGGAGCTGAATTGGTTTATTGGTATTGTTTTCATTCTATCTTCCCTTTCTGGCCTGTCTCCTGATGGTGGTAAGTGTATTTTGTGGGCTTCAGGCCTTTGTAACAACTGGCTGCTTGCACACTGCTAATGCTCTAATAAAAAACTCCAAGACTCAATCCTTCAGTATGTGGCTTCTCTGGTAATTCACCTTACAACAGTTAAAGAAAGCTGTTCCTGCCACACACTGGTGCTGATCACTCATGTCTGTAATCCCAGCTATTCAGGAGGCTGAAATCTCAGGATCCTGCAAGCTCGCCTGGGCAGGAAAATCCATGAGAGTCTTATCTCCAATTCAAAGTGGTAGAGTGAGTGGTAGTCTTCAGCAAAAAGGATTGGTAATAGCACCAGGCCTCAAATTCAAGCCCATGTTTAACCCCAAACAAACCCCAAACACCAAACAAAACACCAAAAAGAAAGAAACTTGTTCTTATCACCCTGCTTAGCTTCTAAGCAATGAATACATTCTGGAGTGTTTTGTTTTTTGTCATGACAAAATAGACTGGAATAAATCTAGAGCTGCAGAGTAATTAAAGATATAAAATCAATAAGAGGTATACAAATTAGGAAAGAAGTAAAATGATCTACTTCCAGATAGGATAATCATATATATATATATAGAAGATCTCATGGATTTTTTTTGTTATAGCAATAAAGAAACCAACTAGAAGTAATAATAAAAAAATTAAGGTTGTAAGATATAAAAGTTGTATTCTGAATAGCAAATATCTGATTAAAGAAATGAACAAAACCATTTAATTTACATGACAAAATTATTTGGAAATAAACTTAATTTAGAAAATGAAAGAATTGCATCCTGGAAAATTTAAAGCACTAATGCGGAATATTAAAGACACAAATACATGGAAAAGTTTCCCATGAGCCGCAAAGCAACTCATATTCTCTGTCTTGGATTGGTTTTTATGGTTTCATTACTATATTGAAGTCTTTCAAATTTCCTTTTGATTTTTATTGTTATTAATTTTTACATTGATTAGGCAAAACTACGTGTAATAAATCTTCAAATAAAATGACCTTACTGTAAAAAAACAAAAAAGGAAGAAACTTGTTTCTGTCACCCTGCTTAGCTTCCACCAATGAATATATTCCAGAGTGTTTTGTTTTTGTCACGACAAACCATACTGGAATAACTAAGAAATAGTCCTTGATTATCATTTTCCCAGAGGAAAGATTAATTGAACTACTGCACTAAAAACAGGCAATACTTTGGAAATTGCAGAAAATCATTATGGGAAAAGGAGAACACAATATGTATTGCTTTATAGTTCTTTGTGATCGGAGCTTGGAATGTGGCTTAGTGGTAGAGTGCTTGCCTAGCATGCATAAAGCCCTGGGTTCGATTCCTCAGCACCACATACACAGAAAAAGTTGGAAGTAGTACTGTGGGTCAAGTGGTAGAGTGTTACCTTTGAGCAAAAGAAGCTCAAGGACAGTGCCCAGTCCCAGAGTTCAAGGCTCAGGACTGACAAAAATAAAAAAAAGTTCTTTCTGATAATCACACTTAAGGGAAGAAGACAATGCAACTATTTTTCATCTTGAATTTAATTATTTTTATTATTCTTTTCTAGAATTGAGACCTTTTTTATCCTGTCAAAGGCTATATGGATATCTATAACATCATTTGCAGGTTATGCAATATTATCAGATGAGAAGAAGAATGTGTACCTGTCCCTTTATAGACCAATAAAAAGGCTCCCCACTCCTGTAATGACAACTTACCCTAAAAAGTGCAAATGATTCTCTTTTTTGTGGTTAAAAAGTACTAATCTGACAAAACGTACAGTTTATGGCTAAGGAACCTTACTTCCAATTAGATGCATGCTACATTAACTGTGCAAAATATGTAGATGTCGGATACAATGACAGCAAGGCTGGGGGCTGCCCTTGCCATGCCCATCTGAGAACGGCAGCCTGCACTCCCCTCAACTGGGCCTTTACCCCCGTCTCTTCACTATTCCCCGGAACAATGCTCTCCTACCCCGATGTACACCCATCCTAACACCTTTCTCTCACAACCAGGCTCTGCTCACTAAGGATTTGTACAAGAAGACTCTACAAAGTTTGCTGAAAGCCATAGCTCATCCTACAGGAGTTTTCCACATTTCCAAGACAGACCGATGGATCCTGTGAATTCAGATGTACCCACCACTCAATGGTTTCAGGTAGCCTGTGCTGGGACATGAGTCGACTGAGTGGCCATAAAGCTTAGCTACCTCGGCTCTCTGAACAGAACTAGTGCGAAGCCATCCATGGAGTGTTTAGTATATACTTGGAATGCATAGAAGTAGCCATTGCAACAACAGGACATCCCCAAAGCCTGCACCCCATGCTCAGGACAAACGGACGCCTCCATGTGCCCTCAGTAGTTCATGCAGCACACTTTGGGGGAAGACAGCAGAGTAGCTGTGAGACCAGGTCTTTCAGGTCTTCCTCTGGCCGTGACCAGGCTCCATGCTGGGTGGCACTGCCCTCTGCTGAGAGTCTCCTGGATGGTTACCATAGCAGCCGAGTCCAGGCTCTTGAGAGACAGTCGGGGTTGTTGGCTCCTGCTGCCTTGGCTCTGGGCTTTTGCTGATGGCTCCTGAGGCCCAGCTTTCTCATTCCTCACCATGTCCTCTCCCCTATTTGCCTCATGCTTCATGAAGGAGGGGTATTTGTGTATGTGGCTGATTATCAACTCTTTCGTGCATGCACCATTTTATTTCATCTTGGACTGCAATGTTTGAAAGCTCAGTGCCTCTTTTATTCTGGTTTTATTTTATTTTATTTTTTTGTGCCAGTACTGAGGCTTGAACACAAGGCGGATACTCTACCTCTGGAGCCACGTCTTTATTTATGATTTTTATTTTTGCTGGTTCGTTGGAAATTAGAGTCTCTCAGACTTGTTTTTCAGGGCAGGCTTTGCACCATAATCCCCAGCCTCCTCAGTAGCTAGGATTACAAGCATGAGCCACCAGTGCCTGGCTAGCCTATTCATAACAGCGACTGGTTTACTTAAGGTATCATTTCCCCACTCTTCTACACATCTTATTCTAGGAATTGAGGAATCCTTCTCCCTGTTTAGCATCTCAGACTAGTTAGAAAAGAGCACGAGTTCTTTTGTGGTGGTATATGTTTGCACTTCCACTATTGAGAAGGTTAAGCAGAGCGATCCCAGGTTTTAGGCCAGACTGGGGTGATTTATGAGCTCTTACCTCAAAATTCAAGAATAGGGCATGTGGCTTAGTGGTAGAATACTTGCCTAATACATACAAGGCTCTGGGTCTGATCCCTAGAAAATCAGAAAGAAATAAGAAAAAAAGAGAAGGAAAGAAGGAAAAGAAAGAACAAGAAGGAAAGAAGAAAGAAGGAAAGAAAGAAAAAAAAGAGTTGAGTTTTCACCTTGCATAGAGTCTTAGAATGGGTCCTGCTTTCTAAACACGTATTTGTCGTTGTCTCTGCAGTTTGAATACTTCCCACTATGCCATTTTGTTATTTTTGGCCCCATTGTCCATCAATCCAGTTTCAGATAATAGTTGTAAAATACCTGCTGTACATGGGAATTTTGTTCTACTGGGTGTCTGGAAAAGTAGACAGAAATGACTCTTATTCTCCATAATGACTGCAAGGGGAGAAGGTCTGTAACTGGATAGAAATCAGATTGGACAGTATAGTTATTGTCTGCTCTCCATTACTCTATGTCACGGCATTTGCTGTATATCATATTAAGTACAGAAAGAGGAGTTTGTGAAGATGATGATAGCATCCAGGAATTCGGTATGATCTAATACTGAAAATGTGAAAGAAGTTGAGCTCGTGTTTTGAAGGGTGTCAAGTAGATATTACATTGAGCTTCCCTGAAAATTGGAAATCTCTTGCAATTTCCCTGTGAGTCCATTATGGGATGCCGGGTTGTCTCAAAGCACATTTTGGTAGCTGAAGTCATTTTAAACAAAATCAAACTTTCACCAATATGTGCTTCCACAAGCTTAAACAGATTTTATTTTCATGTTGCTATTCAGCAGCTCATATCAACTTGCCATGTATGATAAATGTTCAGTTTTTATATGTGCATACTGCCCACATCTACTTAGAGTTCACATTTCTACATGGGAGAGTCTTAGAAGTCACTTGCTACTATTGTGTCAGGTCAGAAATTAGGACACTCATTTTCTGGAGATAACCACAAATAGTATTTTTTTGGAGAGAGGGGCCTCTCTTTAGTAGATATGCTCTAATAGTTCTTTTGGGCCCAATTATTTTTCGATTCAATGAGAAAAATTATAGAGGGTGAGGTTCAGAGGAATAGGGCATAGTTTTCATTGCAGCATTATTCATAATGGCCAAGACACAGAATCAACATGAATCCATTGAAGGATGGATAAAGAAAATATTGTATGGACACACAGAGGAATAGTATTCAATGAGAAATAAGAGCTAAAACTATACATAGCAAAAATGAATGACGGAGAGACGTTGTGTTAAGTGAAATAAGCCAGTCTTAGAAAGACAAATGCCACAGGTTCAGTCTTGTATGTGGAAATTACAAGATGCCATCTGAATGTAGAATAATACTAGAGGATAAGAAGGGAAAAGAGATAGAAAAGAAAAAGGCTGGATATTAGGCACCAAAACACAGTTATCAGATAAAAGTGCTAGTGTTTCCACAGCTCAGTGGGTGACTGTCATTTACAAAGTTATTGTACATTTTGTGAAAACCAGGAGAGCTGAAAGGTTTCAGACATAAAAACAATGCAATAGAAATGCTGATTATCCTGATTTGATCAGTGCATGCTGTACACTTATTGAAATCTCGCATGGCACCTCAAAAACAGGCACAACGTTACGCTAATAAAAACTAAAAAATAAAGACAAGTGGGGAAAAACATCCGATAGTGTTATAGATGTGCTTGATTTCTTGCTTGTAATGCGTGCATGTGTTTGAGCACACCCACACCCACCCACGCATAGACACACACAACCCTCTGGTCCTTCCTCCGTCTCTGAGGTTTTGTGTTGTGTTTTTTTCTTTCTCAAGCTAGTACTCTATCATTGAGCCACAGCTCCACTTCCAGCTTTTTGGTGATTAATTGGAAATAAGAATCTCATGGACTTTTCTGCCTGGGTTGGCTTTGAGTAATGATCCTCAGATCTCAGCCTCTTGAGTACCTAGGATTACAAGTGTGAGCCACTGGCTCCCAGCAAGGTACAGCCCAGATTGACTTCAAACTCATGATCCTCTTCCATGATTATTGTTGTGAGCCACCACAGCCCACCCATTTAATTGTTAGGTAGAAGAGACTTGTTGTCAATTATAGCTAGATATTTTGGGATGTACAATGGGCCTCTCTAAACACACATTTCCTTATCCACACAACTTGTGTACTTGCTGCTTTACTGAAGAGGTTTTAGAGGTATGACTGAGCTAAGGATCTGGAAATGAAAGGATTATCCTGGATGATCTGTTTGGCCTGTGTAATCACAAAGGTCTTTAGAGAGTGTTACAATGAGATGAGATGGGAGAAGGGAGGCAGAGTTTGCAAGGATGTACATGATCATGGAAGAAGGAGCCACAGGCCAGAGGGCTTCTGGAAGCTTCCTCACGGACTGCAACTCTGTCAATGAACACTCCACAGCACTCGTTTCTGACCACGAATACCTAAAACGATAAGACTGTGAGTTGATGGTGTTTTGATCCATGAAGTCTATAATAATATAACTGTGAAAACAATAGCATCTACCCAGTAATTCTGGAGACAAAACATATTTTTAAAATGTAATACAAATTTTAGTGCTTCTTAGAAAGGCTTGGAGATGGGTGAGTCCATAGCTCGTGCTCTCTCACAAACGAGTTTTAAGATCGCACAATTCTGTTCTGATTCTTTATAGTTCTCTCCAGGTCATTCTAATAAAAAAAATTTATTTCTCAGATCCAATAGTTTCAACAAACCTATTTGTGGAGAATCAGGAATAGGAGGAAGGAAATCATTTAAGATCAGGGCTTTTACATTTTCTTGTAAAATCTGCTTATTGCTCAGTAGAGGTCAGTAATGGAACGTGGCAGAAGCAATGAAACCAAGTGTGAAGAATTCAGAATCATACTAAAGTTCTTTTTATGAATTATTTTCTAAATTAACTTATAGCAATCGTACTTTAAGCAGCAAAGATATTTTTAAGTGTGCATGTTTCTGATTTTCATTAGTGATGTTCATGGAAGCATGGTTTATATTCTTTTAATGTACTTCTTTTAAATGACAAATCCATTGTATTTTGACAGATGAATACATCAGGTTCCAGGTGTTCGGATATAAAACTTTTTTGCCACTTCCAAAAGGATTTTTAGTACCTCTACTATATCATCAAGACTCCAAACAACTACCAATTTACTTGCCATGTTAGATTTGTTCTTTTGTGATGCAAATTATATTTTAAATTTAATTTTATATCTTAAGTAGTTTAAACAAAATTTAAAAATCCACTAAATATTATGAAAATCCCAAGTTAAATTCACAATGATTTTTAATAATTATAATTCCCTCTGAGTTGTTACATTAGGAATTAGTAGTTCTATTTTTTTAAAGATAGTTATTTGATTTGCTGAAATAATTCTTTCTAACCTAATTTTTTTTTCTTTTCTATAAGTGAAATACTATTTTCAAAGTTGTGCTGCTTTTAATAGGTTGGATGTATTTTTCTTTTCATTTTGTTTCCCAATGAGAAATTCTTTTCTTTGCTTTAGAATCTAAGTGGTTATTTTTCAAGCAAGCAGTCATGGTTCTTAATAGAACAGATGTGGATTAGAGGTAAGCAGAACAGAAGATTTTGGAATGATTCCCAGAAAGAGCATAGAAAAGATTTTTAATCACTTTCTGGCATTTCCCAAGAGGCACTGCTTAAAAGTTAAGACACATAGCCTAGTAACGAGCTTGCATGTGATTGTTAGGGCTTGAAGGTGTCCCTTTAAGTTTATGTGTTGGAAACACACAATGGTGTTGGGTGGTAGGGCCTAATGAGAAGTGGTTAGGTTACCAGGGCTCTAGTTCCTTTTGGATTAATGGATTTACAGTTATTGTGGAAATAGGTTATTGATAGAGGAGACTGCTCTCTCCTTCTCACCCTGTCTTCCTTCTTTACCTCCCAACATGAGATGAAGTAACACAAAGCCCTTAGCAGACGTCAGCATCATTCTCTTGAAATTCTTTTTTCCCCCCTTTATTGTCAAAGTGATGTACAGAGGGGTCACAGTTTCATATGTAAGGCAGTGAGTACATTTCTTGCTCAACTTGTTACCTCCTCCCTCGTTTCCCCCACCTCCCAGTCCCCTTTTCCCTCTCCCCCCACATGAGTTGTCTCTTGAAATTCTTGATCTCTACATATGTGTCAATTTTTTCTTCATTGTTAATATTGAAATTCTTGATCTCTAGAAACGTGCCATTTTCTTCAATATTAATATTCTGTTCAAGCAGCAGAGGATGAACACAGAAAGTAGCCCATCCAACAGTGCACAACAGTGATCAAAAGGAATAATTGAAAAATTTGTGGATGCTGTGTATGTGCTCATTTCTACTATCTTCCAACTGCGATATATCTCAGATACAGTAAATGCTAGTGGCTATTGGGCTGTTACAGATTTTGGTGGTTTTGTTCCTAGATTTATAATATGTCATTTTTTCTTGAAGCTATGTATCTTTTACCTCTGACTTATTTAGGATACCCTCATAAGTAATTGACAGAAGACTATACAAAACAGGGATATTATTTATTAGATTTTATAGAATTGTATCATTATTTTTTCAAATGACTGTTCTTCAGCTGAGAACCATGACAAGAGACCATGACAAGCTGAGAACCAGCTGAGAATGACAAGACAGCCCTAGAAAGGCTCTATAGTAGACTTCTTAGCACCCAGCATGTAGCTCACACCCACTGGATTGCTGATTTTTAAAAATTATGGTCTGGGATAATATTTATAAGAAAAGCATTTAATTTGGAAAAAATTATTTTTTCTTCTTTTTAAGGTTTGACTTTTTTATTGTCAAAGTAATATACAGAGTGGTTACAGTTACATACATTAGGCAGTGAGCACATTTCTCATCAAACGTGTTACCTCCTCCTTCATTTTTCTCCCCCTTCCCTTACCCCTGGCTCCCTCCCCACCCTCCCCCAAGATGTACAGTTGGTTGACAGCATATTGTCTTGTAAGTATTGTGGTTGCATTGGTATGCCTTTTACCCTTTTTCTCTCCATTTTGGTGTTCCCCTTCCTCAGTTCTGATAAATGTTCATACTATACCCAGTGTACCAAAGTGAGTTACAGTGATGTCAGGGGTAAAACCATGGGGAAGAAAGACAAAAGAAAAAGACCTAATTTCATATGGTACGTTGAAAGTAACAACAACAAGGATAAACCACTTATTTCCAAATCTTGTAGTTCATTTTACATGGGATCATCTTATCGTATATATACATTGCTATTGAGCTATTGTGCTCCTCTGCCAGGACTATCCTGGACAAGTACTAATTGTTTCCAATGATGAAACCATAGAGTCTGTGTTTCTTTGGGTCTGGCTCATTTCGCTTAGTATAATTTTTCCCAAGTCTTCCCATTTCCTCATGAATGGGGCAAAGTCATTCTTTCTAATAGAAGCATAGAATTCCATTGTGTATATGTACCACATATTCTTGACCCACTCATCTACTGAGGGGCATCTGAGTTGGCTCCATATTTTAGCAATGGTAACTTGTGCTGAGATAAACATAGTTGTGCTAGTGGCTTTACTGTGATCTTGCTTGTAATCCTTTGGGTATATGCCCCAAAGTGAGGTTGCTGGGTCATAGGGGAGCTCTATGTTTTGCCTTTTGAGGAGCCTCCACACTGCTTTCCAGAGTGGTTGAACAAATTTACACTCCCACCAACAGTGTAGTAGTGTTCCCTTTGGCCACATCCCCTCCAGTATCTGTTGTTAGTTTTCTTGATAACAGACATTCTTACTGGGTTGAGGTGAAATCTTAATTTTGTTTTCATTGGCATTTCTTTTTTGACCAGTGATGCTGAACACTTCTTCATGTGCCTTTTGGACATTCTTATTTCCTCTTCAGAGAAGTCTCTCTTTAAGTCTTTGGTCCATTTATTGAGGGGGCAATTGTTTCTTTCAGAATTTGTTTTGGGGGAACTTACTTTTTTGAGTTCTAAGTATATTTTAGTTATGAAACCCTTGTCTGTTGTATGGCCAGTACAGATCCTCTCTCAGTCTGAGGGCCTTCTATTTGTCTCATTAGCTATATCATTTGCTGTACAAAAGCTCTGCAGTTTGATGCAATCCCATTTGTCAAACCTTTCTTTGATTTGCTGTGTTTTGGGCCTTTATTAAGAAAATTCTGACCTGTTCCAAGGAGCCCTAGTGTTTCTCCTATTCCTTCCTGCAATGTTTTCAGGGTATCTACTTTTACATTGAGGTCTTTGATCCATCTGGATTTGATTCTGGTGCAGGGTGATATATAAGGATCTAGCTTTAGTTTGTTACAGGTGTTTAACCAATTTTGCCAATACCCTTTGCTGAAGAGGCTATCTTTCTTCCATCCCAGTTTTTTGGCTCCCTTATCAAAGATAAGCTGGCCATAGGTCTGTTGGTTCATTCCTGGATCTTCTGTTCTATTCCATTGGTCCTCAGGCCTGTTCTTTTGCCAGTTCTAAGCCATTTTTATTACTATAGCTTTATAACAGAGTTTGAAGTTTGGTATTGTTATTCCATCAGCACCGTTCTTCCTACTTAAGATTGTTTTGGCTATTCAGGGTCTTTTTTTTTTCTTTCTATTTTTAGTTTTTCTTTTCTTTTTTCCTTCTTTATTGTCAAAGTGAAGCACAGAGGGGTTACAGTTTCATATGTAAGGGAAGAACATTTTTTAATCCAACTTGTTACCACCTCCCTCATTTTTCCCCCATCTCCTCCCTTTCCAGTTTCCTCCTCCCCATAAGTTGTAGAGTTGGTTTATACCAATTGGTTTTGTAAGTATCGCTATTGCAATGGTTAGTCTTTTTATCTTTGTCCCTTGATTTTGGAATTCCCTTTCCTTTCCCTATTTCCCATGGATGTATATACACTATTCCGGGTACTAAGATCAGGTACAGTAGCTTTTGGGGGTCTTTTATTGTTCCATATGAATTTTAGGATTGCTTCCTCTATTTCATTAAAGAATGGTGTTGGGATGTTGCTGGGTATTGCATTGAATTTGGAGATAGCCTTTGGCAATATTGCCATTTTCACAATGTTAATCCCCCAATCCAGGAGCATGGGAGTTTTTTCCATTTCCTTAGTTCTGCTATAATTTCCTTTTTCAGGTGTTTAAAGTTATCATCATAGAGGTTTTTCACTTCTTTGATTAAAGTTTTCCTAAGTACATTTTTTGAGACTATTGCAAAAGGAGTTGCTGTCCTGATTTCAGCCTTGCTGTTCACATTGTTTGCATACAGAAAAGCCATTGAGTTTTGAGCATTTATTTTATATCCTGCTACTTTGCCAAAGTTTTGGATTAGCTTAATTAACTTGGGAGTAGAGTCTGGGGTTCTTTAAATACAGGATCATGCCATCTGCAAAGAGAGAGAATTTTACTTCCTCTTTTCCTATTTGGATCCCCTTTATATTTGTCTCTTGCCTATTGCTCTGGTTCGGAATTCTACTACTATGCTGAAGACATAGGAGTGGAGAAATTGGACATTCTTGCCTTGCCCCCGATTTTAAAGGAAATGGCTTTAACTTTTCACCATTATGTATAATGCTAGCTGTTACTTTGTCATATACAGCTTTTGTTATATTCAAGAATGTTCCCTGTTAAAAAAAACAGTAACAAATTGGGTTAAAAGTGTAGATATGATTCCCAATTCTACTGCTATCCAGTCATGTGGCCTTGGGTTTTTAACTCATCTCAGCTTTAATGTATGCACCTTATTAAATAGTAGTTTTGACAGCTTCTCAGTTTATTATAAGGACAGGAATGCCTGCCACATAGCACTAAATGCACAATGGTGGTTGATGACACTCTGTACTTACATAGGCTCTAACATTTAGGAAAGTTCTGATATGCCTTCAGTAGTATATGTTCACCTATTCTGCATACTGTTTGTAGTGATCTGGGGTCTTTGTCTCAACAGTGTTGCTGAGGAAGTAGACTCGTGGATCATCTTCAGCATGGATTGGGAGGCAATAGGTGCATTTACATAGAAATAAATGGGTTTGGGGGTGACATGATGACGTCATATTTAGAGGGTTCTCTTTTTCAGTAAATTAAAATGGATGATCAGGTGTTCAAGAAAAATATCCCACATCCTAGAGAGAAATTATTAAAGAATGATTTTAGTTCATGAAATATATTAATGCCAACTTATTAGTTCATAAAATAATTTAAAAATTTAATAATAGCCACATAGTCACTTTACTTACATTTGTAAACTCATACCACATTGCAAAGCAACACTGTAAATGTGAAACACTATTCCCATATAGATGGCATTGTACTCATAAACTAGCACCTAGAATCAAAACCCCTTTGTGCAATTACAGTAAGTAAAAAATGTGCAATGGGAAAAAATATGACCCTAAAATGATATGACCTCCAAACAGGGTAGTCTAGGATTGGAGCCATTCTTCTAATTCAGAGGAGTATAGAATATTTAACTTGTAAGGCATCTAAAAGAAAGTTCATATTTTTGTTTTTGAAATATAAATTGCTTTTAATTAAATTAATTAATTAATTAATTATTTTTGCTGGTCCTGAGGCTTGACCTCTGGGCCTGGACCGTGAGCTCCTTTTGCTCAAGGCTAGCACTCTAGTGCTGGAGCCACAGTGCCACTTTTTTCTGTGATTAATTGGAGATAAGAGTCTTATGGACTTCCCTGCCCAGGCAGGCTTTGAACCATGAACCTCAGATCTCAGCCTTCTGAGTAGCTAGGATTACAAATGTGAGCCACTGGCACCCAGCTGTTTTATTTGCTTTTTAAATTTTATGGTAAAGGTGATGTACAGAGGGATTACAGATACATAACTCAGGTAATTATTACATTGCTTTTTGAACAGTGTCACCCCCTCCCACATTTTCTCCCAGTTTTGTCTCCTCTTGGTCTTTCCCTCCCCCAAGTTATAGATTTCATTTCCAACATAGTGTCTAGTAAGTATCACTGCTGTATTGGTTCAACTTTTGTCCATTTCTGTGTTTTCCCTTCCCTTCTCCAAATCAGATAAACTTATATACAAGACAAAGGACACAGAAATAAAAAAAAATGTGACAAAAGGGAATACATCAAAAGGTGGGGAAGTAGAGGGATGTACTGCAAGCAGTACAATAAAAACCTCTTGATTCCATTTCTTGGAGTTCATTTTGATAAGCATCACTTTGTATGATCCTAAACACATAGCTCTGGAGCCCTGTGTGAATGTTTAGAGTGCTGTTTAATCAATCATGTCCAAGTGTAATTATATGTCTTTTGTTATCCACTGAGTTTACTTTGTACAAAGGGATTTCAATTGAACATACCAATTTATGAATACAGTATGTCTTGATCAATGCCATCCCTCCCATAATTTCTTCCTATCTCTTTGTTCCATCTTTTCCAACCACATCCATCCCCTCAAGTTACCTAATTCGATTTTCACATATGTACTGGATATTTTGACTGTGTCCACCAACACTTTCTCCATTCACCTTCCCCCAATTCTCTTGGCCTCTCTCCCCCATGGGAAATGTATGTTTTAGCTTCCTGGATTTATTTTGTTAAGCTATAACTTAGTTGTTTGAAGGAGTTATACCTCTGCAAATCTCTCCTGAATATACCATACTTTAGATAATAAATATATGTGCATATGACCTTGTATATGTTTTTATATAGTTTATAATTTTTTTTTTGTTGGTCATTGTGGGGCCTGAACTCAGAGCTTGGGCTCTGTCCCTGAGCTCTTTTGCTCAAGGCTAGTGCTTTACCACTTTGAGCCACAGTGCCACTTCCAGTTTTCTGGTGGTTAAAGGAGGTAAGAATCTCATGGCTTTTCTTGCCTGTGTGGGCTTTAAACCACTCTCCTCAGATCTCAGCCTCCTGAGTAACTAGGATTACAAGTATGAGCCGCCATCACCCAGCTGTAGTTTATATAATTTAGATCTAACTTCCATGTATGAGAGAAAACATGTGCCTTTTTTTTCTCTCTGAGCCTGACTTACTTCACTATAGGTTTTTTTCAGATTCATCAATTTCCCTGCAAATGATATCCTTCCTGATGAACACGATGCATATTTTATATATGTACTTATTTGTATGCATACATATTTACATGTACATATATACTCATATGCACATACATGTATAGATATACATATGTACACATATATCTATATCTCACATTTTCTTGATCCAATCATCCATTGTAGGGCATCTGGGCTGTTAGCATATCATGGTTATGGTAAATAGTGCAGCAATGAACATAGATGTGCAAGTGTCCTTATTGCTCTTTTGGATAGATACTCAGGAATAGTATCACTGGATCACAGGGTAATTCTATATTTAGTTTCTTGAGGTATCTCCAACTTGCTTTCCAAAGTGCATATACTATACTGTTACATATTGGCCAACCAACAATGTACTTTGGTACCTTTTCTTCCACAACAAGCATCTGTTGTTGTTTGTGTTCTTGATGAGGGCCATTCTTCCTAGGGTGAGATGGAATCTCAGTGTTGTTTTGGTTTGCATGTTTTTTAATGCCAGAGATGCTGAGCACTTCTTGATGTGTCTGATGGCCATTTTTACTTCTGAGAAGTCTCTATTTAGCTTATTTGCTCATTTATTACTAGGATTATTGATTTTTTGGGGGGAGATTTAGTGTCTTGAGCTCCTTGTATATTCTGAATTTTAGGCTCCTTATGAGACATATAGCTGGCAAAGGCCTTCTCTTATTCTGTAGTCTGATTTGGTAGCGTTGTAACTATGTCATTCACTGTGTTGAAAAGTGTTTTGTTTTCTTTTTTTTCTGTACCAGGGCCTTAGATTTGATCATCTTTGTTTTCTTAGCTGAGACAGAGTCTTTTGGAGATGAAGGTTTATTAACTTTGTTTCCTGTGAACGTTTTAAAAAAATCATTGCCAAAGTGTAGTCAGAGGGGTAACAGTTTCATGCACAAGGCAATGAGTACATTTCTTATCAAACTTGTTACCTCCTCCTTCATTTTTCTCCCACCTTCCCTCCACCCCAATTCCCTCCCCTCTCTAGTTGTACAGTTGTTTTACAACACATTGTCTTGTAAGTATTGCTGTTGCATTGGTTGGCCTTTTACCCTTTTTTCCTCCATTTTGGTGTTCCCCTTCCCTTCCCTAGTTCCAATAAACATACATACAATACCCAGGGTACCAAAATCAGTTACAGTGACATCAGGGGTAAAACCATAGGGAAGAAAAACAAAATAAAAAGGCATAATTTCACATGGTATGTTGAAAATAACAACAATATTAAACCACTTATTTCCATAGTTTGATGTTTGTTTCACTTAGCATCATCTTATATGTTTATGTGTACATAGCTATTGAGCTATTGTTATCTTCTGCTAGCTATCTTAGACATACACTAATTATTACCAATGAGTGAGACCATAGAGTCTATGTTTCTTTGGGTCTGGCTCACTTCACTTAGTATGATTTTCTTCCCTTTCTTTCCACTTCCTTATGAATGGGGCAATGCCATTCTTTCTGATAGAAGCATAATAATCCACCATGTATATATACCCCATTTTCTTGATCCATTCATCTACTGAGGGGCATCTAGGTTGGTTCCATATTTTAGCTATGACAAATTGTACTGCGATGAACATGTTTGTGCTGGCAGCTTTAGTGTGGTCATGCTGAGAAGTTAAATCCATTTATTTAAAAATCTGGAGCAAGACAAGGATGTCAGCTCTCTCCATTCCTCTTCAACATAGTACTAGAATTCCTAACCAGAGCAATAAGGCAAAAGACAAATATAAAGGGCATCCAAATTGGGAAAGATGAAGTAAAACTCTCTCTCTTTGCTGATGGCATGATCCTGTACTTAAAGAATCCCATAGATTTTACTTCCAAGTTACTTGAGCTGATTCAAAACTTTGGCAGAGTAGCAGGATATAAAATAAATGCTCAAAAATCAATGGCTTTTCTGTATGCAAACAAGGTGAACAGCAAGGCTAAAATCAGGACAGCAATCCTTTTGCAATAGCCTCAAAAAATAAAGTAGTTAGGAATAACCTTAACTAAAGAAGTGAAAAACCTCTATGATGAGAACTTTACACACATGAAAAGGGAAATTAAAAAAAGAACTAAAGATGTGGAAAAACCACTCATGCTCCTGGCTGTGAACTTTGAGCCTTCAAGTCTTAGCTTCTTGATTATCTGGGATTACAGATCTGAGTTTCTAACACCTGGCTTAATTACATGTTGTAACTATTCAAAGAAAGCTTTAGAAAGTTATATAAAATAGGTTTTGGTGAATCAATATACCCACCCATGAAAACTTGAAATTAATTTATATAAGAAAATCACAGGATATATACACAAAATTCCTCTATTGTCTTTATATTATAGACACTTCATGATTTCATTGTTATTAATAAAACACATATCCACACTGGCAATATAGAGAGTGATGAATACATTTTTCTCCACTGTAACTAAAGAGCATTTAAAGCAAGTGCTTTCTCTATCATAATTAGATACCATACTACACATTGATGGACAGTAAAAGTCTGTTTTTTTCCTGTTTGTATATCTGTGTATTGACCTATAGTTCTATCTTCTCATGATACATTTGGCATAGGAAAATTGTTTTCTTTATATTTGTGGAATTGTTGATATTATTACTAGTTGTAATAGTTTAATTTCATATTAAACAATAACATTTTTTTCACTCTGCTTATGTTTATTATATAGAAAAATACAAGAAATACTAATTTTACTCTCAGGCTAAACTACAGTGGAATTACCATTAATATTTTAACAACCTTATGTTCATTTCTCATTGGCAAACATAATACATACAGTACAATGTTGATGCTTCCTAGATTTAGATGTGATTGGCTTGAACTGTGATGTTATCATTGTCTAATACATACTGGTATATTATTGATAGAGAATTATTTAAGCCATTCTAAGTACTTGACATTTTAAGGCTATCAGACAAAAATAAAGTTCTCATTCTTTCTTTTTTTTTGGCCAGTCCTGGGGCTTGGACTCAGGGCCTGAGCATTGTCCCTGGCTTCTTTTTGCTCAAGGCTAGCACTCTGCCACTTGAGCCACAGCGCCACTTCTGGCCATTTTCTGTATATGTGGTGCTGGGGAATTGAACCCAGGGCTTCATGTATACGAGGCAAGCACTCTTGCCACTAGGCCATATCCCCAGCCCCGAGTTCTCATTCTTTCTTAAAGAGTTTTAAATTAACTTGTGAAATGATTAAGTAGTAAATAAATACAAAATTCCAGAATAATCAACTATTTATAATATAGCATAATAGAGGCAAAATGGGGGAAAAAGATTAGTACTATGCAGTAATCCACCTAGCATAGCAACTAAAAAAGGGGAAATATAAAACATTTACTTACAGGTTGGGAGAAATTATGGAGAAAATATGAAGGCAGAGACCTCAGCACTCCTTTTTCCGAGAGAAGGAGTTTTTTTTTTTTTTTGGCCAGTCCTGGGCCTTGGACTCAGGGCCTGAGCACTGTCCCTGGCTTCTTCCCGCTCAAGGCTAGCACTCTGCCACTTGAGCCACAGCGCCGCTTCTGGCCGTTTTCTGTATATGTGGTGCTGGGGAATCGAACCTAGGGCCTCGTGTATATGAGGCAGGCACTCTTGCCACTAGGCTATATCCCCAGCCCGAGAGAAGGAGTTTTGATGGTAAAGAGAAATGAAAGTAAATTTCAGAACACACAGAGTATAAAATTCAATCACCCAGTTTTCTCTCTCCAGTATGAATATGTCTACTTTAAGCTGCAAGTCTGAAAGGTTACTGCTACCAGGTGGGCCTCCACTAGTGTAGGTGGAGGGCTCCAACACTCCCTGCCTGAAGCATTGCAGCTCATGTGGATTGTGCTTTGTAGGTGTAGCAATGTCTCCCAGTTAATGATACTTCAACGTGGTAGTGCAATTCAGCATCTCAGTGGATCTGAGTTCCCTTCACCATTCTCCCTGCCCCCAGTGTGTAGCAGCAATTCCATTTCCCCTTGGTATTCAGGACATTAGACAGCTGATTACTGGCTGCTCTCAGGCTTGTTTCCTCAGAGATCTGAGTGTCAGCCTCAGACCCCCTCATTTAGTTAAACCACATGGTGTTCCTGGTACTAAGTCTGCTTCCATCAAGAACTTTTGCTGAGTGCATTTTCAAAAATGGTTGCATTAGTATGCTTCCTCCCACCTGCTGTTCTTATTCTGTGAACTGGGCACCCCTCTACATCTGGGTTCCCTCCCTTGGAATCTCAGGGGGCAGTAAGAGGAAAGTGACTTTGGAGGCTTGGTCACTGCTTCCATCTGGTCCTCTTCCTCAGGACACAATTCTAGAGCCCAGAGCAGATACAAAAGGCCTGGCTGCCTTGTTGCCTCCCCATAGGAAGGAGGCTGTGGAGAGAACACATAGGGACAGATGCTCCAGTCCCCAGCTGCTTACTTTTGGGCCTCGGAGTGTCATTCCAGACTTTGGCTGGCCTGTTCCTTGGCTGATGTCTTTCCTGACAAGCCCCGCACAAATTGCATATTCATGTATATGAGGCAAGCACTCTCCTTTTTGTAAATCCACCAAATATTGAAGCTTTTTTTTTCAGATAAGGAGTAGATAAACAGAATAAGGGCTATAATCTCAAATTGATGCAATCCAGGATGGAAAGTGAATGGCATTTATGGATAGATGATTAAAGGTAATGAGGCAACCTCCCATCCCAAACCCACTATGGTAGCTCCTGGACAGGCTATTTAGATAAGGGAGAAGGCATTATATAGGCATGTAATTCTAGTTCACAGAATTCTCTGTATCCTATAGGATACATTAAAATTGTAGCAAGTACTGTAGCTAAGAATTCAATACATCATTCTCAAGTTCTATAAAGCCAATTTATCCCAGATAATGAGACTACATGTGATTTCTACAAGTACTAGTTTGTGCTTTGTTTCTTTCAAAATAAAGGGAAAGTCCTGGAAACCAAGTACACAGTACCATATTTATGTAGAAAAAGAAGGTGCTTGTTAGTTTGTAGACAGCTCAGAACAATCCTTGGTGTAGAATTAGACAAATTAATTAGGACAACTCTGACTCATTCAGAAGCAGAGTTGAATTATTTGAAGATGTAAAACTCAACACATTCTTTGGATTATTCTAGTTCAGCACTGAGTAATACATATTTTAAGAATTCAGATGTTGGGAATCAAATTGAGGATGGTCTGAAGAATAAAGAGAAAAAGAGACTAAAATGAATACATGCTACTTGTTTTGTTGGGAAAATATTTTAAAAATTCTTAAACTAGTATGCCAAAGCAATTGAGTCCATTTTCTCTGTTTTTGAAACTATGGAGAAAAACCACAACCCAGCAGCTGATAATTTCACATAGTGTGACATGGCTTACAAAGTAACGCTCAGAGGGCTTTGAACAATCAAAGGAAATTATCCACAAGTAAAGAAAATTGTGAGATAAACTTAATTGACTGAATGGTAGGCTGCTCTATCTCAAAACCCAAAGCCCACAAGCTGTGCTGAGAGTTGACAATTCCTAAATGATTGCTTTAGTTTACTGTAAAGAAAGGAAGAATATGTAGTCTAGGACTGGGATTAGAAGATGGAGTTCTGTACCTGTCTCTGAACTTACTTTGTGCTTTCCTTGAGTAGCATCTGCTGTCGTTGGAAGGCTCATGCGCTGAAGGCTTGGTTTCTACCCCATGGAACGACTGGGAAGTAGCAGAATCCTTCAGACAGGGAACTTAGAAGAAGCACATTAGAAGCTTGGGGATCTGCCCTTAAAGATGACAGGGAGACCCGGCCCTTTTTATTGCTCCTTGGCTTGCTGACTGACATGAGGTGAACCTCTTCCTCTGCCTCCCGTTCCCTCTTGCTATACTGCTTCATCACAGGCCCCAAAGAACAGGGCCCCATGATCATGGACTGAAACCTCCAAACTGTGAACCAAAATAAATCTCTCATCCATTTAGTTATTCACTTATTTATTTATTTGCCAGTCCTGGGGCTTGAACTCAGGGCCTGAGCACTGTCCCTGGCTTCATTTTGCTCAAGGCTCTGCCAACTTGAGCCATAGCGCCCACTTCTGGCTTTTTCTGTGTATGTGGTACTGAGGGATCGAACCCAGGGCTTCAAGAATATGAGGCAAGCACTCTTACCACTAGGCCATATTCCCAGCCCATCCTCTCACCCTTTTAAACTGATCGCTTCAGTCATTTTATCACAGAGATAGAAAGATGGCTGACATGACATCTATTTGTTCTAATGGCTGTTCCCAGGGTAATGGTGAATATGGCTATTGGTCCAGATGATAGTGATACTGCAGCTCAACGTGGTGAAGCTGTGAAGTGTGTGAACACCCAACAATTGTCTTTCTGCACTTATAGAAATAACCTAAGGCTAATGGCATGAAAGAAGAAAGTGAATGAAGACTTACAAAGCAGAACAATCTTCCTTATTTTCTTCTACCTGAAGGCTGACCCTGGAAATATCTCTTTTCTTCTAGAGTCACACTTCTGGGATAACCATACAATTTACCAAATACTCAAAATTTGGAGCATATTTTGTTCCATTCATTCATATTTTGAATGAAACAAAATATGATGTTGTATCACAAACCTCCATTGATTTCTTTTGTAGTTTCAGATCCACACTTACTTGGTGTAAACACTAGGGGTCAGGCAAAGAATAGACAAATTTTATATAAGAGCACAGGTTTCAAGCTGTAATATAAAGACTCTTAAGACATATGATATGATTGTAAATAACTGTAAATATTTAAGTAGTTTTTAGTCCTCTTAATCCCTCTGCACTGGCTTTAGCACTTATTCACAATTTGTTCATGCTAAAAAGTCCCAAAAGTTTAAAAACCAAATTGTAAAGAAAGAAAAGCACTGGCAAACAAAACAAAAACACACAAAAAAACAAAACATAAGCAAAAAGAACTATTAATAACTTATGCCAAAGCTTTTTCTTAAAAACAGTATATAATACAAGTAGTGGCAAGGTTTAAATACTAGCCCTACAATCAATCAACAATCATTTTCTTTATCTAAATAGACACTCTACCTTTTCTTATGCTAAGTGCCCCAATTCCTTTCCTTTCTCCTTTTCATATTAGTTGGTTATTGAAGTTACTAGTACCACAAAAATTGTACTATAATTTCCCACAACTTTAAAACAAACAAAAAAATCCTCGAGAACTAAGCAATCCATAATGATGCCAAGGAACATATTTCTAATTAAACTTGTTTTTTTAAACTTGTTTTAACTTTTATTTGAACACGTTCTATCTTTTTAATTTGTTGAACTTTTTTAGTAGTAAGTTGGAGTTGCTTACTTCTCAACACACATGTGTGCACAAAAATAGATAAACTCAGTAGGGTTTTCATGGTTCCATTGTTAGCCCAGGTGAATTAATCCCTCGCCAAGCTACACTATCCAAACACTGCAGGAAGAAAAAGTATTGGAAAAGTAAAAGGCCAATAGTTTAAAAAGTATTATTTTTATTATCTTTAATTGGTTGCACAAGGGGTTTACCAATCAACAAATCAGTTTGTAAGTGCTCTGAAAATTGATGCTTGTCGTCCCGGAGATACTTAAAAAAGAACTCATATAGTACCACAAAAGTTTCAGATTTTTAGACCTTCCATGAGCATTGATGCCATTATGGGTAAAACTTAAGTGACTCGAATTTCTATACCGATAAAACATACCCCTTACCTTACATGAAATATATTTGTAGGCTAAAGTAAATGTCCATTCTCCCTTTAAAATGCACATGCATTTGCTCCAGTCAACTTGGTGTAGAAGTTTTAGAGACTAGTCATGAAGTCATTATGTCTTCGACTCAGTGTGTCACTGCAAATGATGGCGCCTTAAGAAGTCTATACTCCACAAAGAAGAGTTGAGTCCAAAAAGTATTCTTAATTTCTCTTTCTCTAATTGACCATCTTCAAACAAGAGACTGGTTAACTGAAGAATCTTTAATAAGCAAGTGTCATGCCACTGTCGAAGGAAGATTTTCTCAGGAGGTTCTTGAGACTGTGACAATCTTTGGGAGCTTGTCCTAACCTGGTACATTGGAACTAAACTCCAGCACTTCCAAGCCGGTGTCTGCTTTCCAGGTAGTGATCAGTTAATTGCATAATTCTTGAAATTACCTTTCATCTTTTATTTTTGTTTTTTAATTTCAAGCCCGAGGATCTCTCCAGGCCTTCACAATCGGATTCCTCCTTATAGAAGCAGAATGGTGTCTTCTATGAATTCAGAAGTAAGGATGAAGTCCCGGGGTGAAGGCCTACAGCAGAGCAGAGCAGAACTGTCCTCCAGCTTCTGAATGCTAACGGGGAGCAATGTCCTTCTGTGATTTTGCTTCTGAGGACACGTCTTTCTATTTTATCAAATGGCAAGGTCACAATTCTAAACGGAGACAGACTTTCAAGCACACGCTTTTCTAAAGCATATTCCTCACATTTGTCATCCTTTTCCCCCATATGATAAGACAACAAAGGAATTTTCTTTTGTTCTTTCTGATCAGGTCTGTCACCCTGACCTCTGAGATTGTTTTGGGTAGTGGGTCATACTTTTCTCTCTGTAGGTTTCAGGACCTATGGCTACTTGCTACAGCAAAGAACGCTAGTTCACAGGAGCAGGAAGCAAGAGGGACTAGCCAGAATTTTCTTCATCATTCTTTACACACCACATTGGAACACTGGGTTCAGTGGTGTTTTACATAAGCCAATGTAAAATAATACATGACATCAAGTCTCACAAGTCTTGACTTGGTTCTTTGTTTTTAACCAGCTTTCCTCAAAGAAGTATGAAGCCTGCTGAGACAGAACAGGCCTTTTTTCCTTTCTCCCTCCCTTCCTTCTTTATTCTCAACGTCCCTGCAAAGTAAACCAGATATCACTCAGTGTGTAACTCAGTGTCAAGTTTATGCAGAAACAACATATTGTATCTTCCACGGAGGACAGTCTTTTAGGAAAGTATCTTCTTATCTGCCCATTCTCTGAAATTCTCCTCTTCACACACTGAGAAAATTTTGCATTCTAATTCCCAATAAACTGTGAATTTCTTCATTTTCTCTAGTCCTGACTTTTTACAATTTTTTTGGTTGTTTTCATTACTATACTTACTACTTTCCAAATGTGGGCCAATCATATTACTAATTCCCTCCAATCAGGTAGGCTGGGAACTATTAATTATATGCAAAATATGATCTAGAAGGATAAGATTTTTCTAGAACTTATTAGGCTTCTTCAATTTTAGCAGGTCCCATGACCACATCATCTCTTAGACAACAATTATGTTTCCCACTAGCCAGAACTTTCTAAAGCAAGTGACAGATACTGCTAAGATTTGGTAGGTTCACAGAGTATGGGACAGAGATCAAAATTTTAGTTACAAAGATTCTGATATTGTTGAGTCAAGCAATTATTTCCTCTCAGAAGCTTACATTTTAGAAAATAGATCCCATTTGTCTTAAAGCTTTAGATTTCTTTCATTTCTTTCTTTTTTTTTTTTTTTTTTTTGGCCAGTCCTGGGCCTTGGACTCAGGGCCTGAGCACTGTCCCTGGCTTCTTCCCCCTCAAGGCTAGCACTCTGCCACCTGAGCCACAGCGCCCCTTCTGGCTGTTTTCCATATATGTGGTGCTGGGGAATTGAACCGAGAGATTCATGTGTAGGAGGCAAGCACTCTTGCCACTAGGCCATATTCCCAGCCCCGATTGCTTTCATTTCTCCTGTGACAGGACAAATGATAGAGATAAAGGGATTTGGCTAGTCTAGTAAATTAAATAGTAGTTACCCCAAAAGGCATGTCTGAACCCTAATCTGAAGAATGTAAGAATGTAGTGTTATTTGAAAATAGGGTCTTCGAAAATGTAGTTAGATTAAGAATCTGAGAATGACATCATCTTATATTTAGGTTGGGCCATAAATCCAATGAGAACTATCTTTGTAAGAGCTGAGGAAGATAGAGGCCCACATGGCAAACCCTATGAGATAGAGATTGAGATGAGATAAATGATAACTCTGCTACTCAGGAGGCTGAGATCTGGGGATTATGGTTCGAAGACAGCCCTGGCAGAAAAGTCTGTGAGGCTCTTATTTCCAATCATCTACTCAGAAAAACCTTGAAGTGGAGCTGTGGGTCAAATGGTAAAGCACTAGCCTTGAGCACAAATTGACTCAGGGATAGCACCCTAAGTTCAAGCCCCAGGACTGGCAAAACAACAACAACAACAAAAGTGTATAAAATAATGTAGTCCCAGGATTTCCAGCAACCACCTCTACCAAGAGAGAGACAGGGAAGAAATCTTCCTTTAGAGTCCATATCTGATATTGGTCTCTTGGTCTCCAGAGCTATAAGAAGATATCTTTTTTACTGCACCAGCTACATTCCTGACAATGAAATTATTTCTGGATATCAGAGTAGTAAGAGAGTTATGCCATTGCCAATTCCTTTATCCTTGCCCAGTATGAATGATAAGAATTCTTTTCCATAGGATTTTGCCTCTTGGGATAGTAACAGTACTATGATGCTCAGAGGCATACATAGGACCAAATTGACTGATTAAGCTCAAATATGGTAGACTTTACAAGGTGGTGAGCTCTGTACTGTTGCTTGTACCGTGATTTCATGGGTATGATAAGATTTTTAGCTCTTTGAAGAACCATACCATGTATTTTGCACTCTCTTATTCTCGTAGCACCTGATACATTATCTTTCAAAGGACAGGTATTAAGTGAGGTGTGAGAGACCACCTAGCTAACCTTTGTCACTAGGTCCAGCAAATTTCTAAATGCACTAATAAAAACAACATTGAAATGGGAAAAGGTGCAAGGAAGCCAAGTATATAGACCCCATGTTAAGTTTCTAGTAAGGAAGCTGGGGTGACATGCAAATGCAAAATCCAGCAATAATTGGTTGGATTTTGCTTTTTTCTCCCAGGTCTGCCTTAGAAGCTTCTTGGACCGGTCTTTAGTTACTTAGACTGTCTTCAGTTATTATCTTAGGCCGGGTTGTACTTCTTAACCTACGTCAGTACATACTGAGACCCACCCTTTTGATGTCTTTTATTATGTTGGTGGAACTATCCTTCTTCCTTCAAATTTATCACCTCTAAATTAAAGGGAGATCTTAATCTTGATTAGACACAATCTTCCTCAGAACAAGGACTTGCTATCTTCCGCATGAGTCACATAAAGAGCTGGCACTGACTCACGTTGGGCCAGTTTCAGCATCCCTGTCCTTCCAAAGACTCATACTGTAGTAAGCCATCACTGCTTATTTATATCCCAAGTTCCCAAAGAATGTCTGAATCCATGAACAGCAGTGAACTGTATATGCAACTAGGATGTTAAGTTGAAGTTTAACTTAAAAATTAGGAACAATAAGATAAGCAATAATGATAATAAAATAGAACAATTTATACAATATACTGCAATAAAATATTATGCTATAAGAAGAATACTGTATGTTGTAGAGATATATTTCTCTCTTTTTCTCTTTCCTTCCCTCTTCCTTACCCTCCATCTCTAATATCTTGCTGTATTCTTTTTTCTTGTCATGATATGACTTGAGGTTTGAATTGTAGAGGTCCAAGGATTAATGTGACCTCAGGAAGTGACCAGACAAGAGATAAATTTTCGTCTCTTGATGATCTTTCCTGCCCTGTCCTGGCCTCTAGGTAGGCTCTAGGCAGAGCCCTGCTTTAAGGTACGTACATAAGGAACTTCCATATGTTTACTTCAAACCTTAATTGTTGATGGTCTTTATATCTTGTCCTGTTGTGCTGACCTTGTTCAGCTGGATCCTGGAAAATCTTATCACCAGAGTACTAGCTTGCTGGTAGCTAGGAGGCTGAAATCTCTAATACTGGCCTGAAGGTTGGATATTGAGATCCTTTGGAGAGTTAGGGAGTTGCTCTAGTTTGCTTCAGTATGGACATGTAAGGCCAAATCAGCTTCCTTAGATCCTCTCTAATCCTTATGAAAGAATCTCTATGGAAACTTTGGTTTGTCTTTCCCAAGTTGACACTCCTTTTGGGCATCTTCTTATATATTACTGAGTATTTTCTAGTTATAACAAATATTTAAATGTTGAGAAGGGCTAAGCAAAGAAAAAATGGTTTAAGAACTGAATTTATAGTGCTACAGAACTAAGTGGGTGGTGCTTAATGTGAACATTTTTGAATAATGAGGAGGAAAAGTTAATCATGAGTTAATATACCACTGCAAATAAGAACTGAGGCTTCATAGCTGTGGTCAAATAACGTAACTTATCAAGTAGTCTTTCAAATGATATGAGAAGTGTAGTTTTAGGATATTAAAGAGTGCAAATTTTTCTTGGCTCACTTACTCCTCATGTAATACTAAATAAAAGCAATACTAAGTGAGAGCTGAAAGGATGCTAAATGCTAATAGAAATAGAAATTGGTATCAAATTTTCTGGTAAATTACTTTTCTAAATATAAACTTCTTTTTTTCATTTTCTGCACCATTCCTATGGCTTGATCAGGGTCCGGGCACTGTCCCTGAGCTTCTTTTGCCCATGGCTAGCTCTCTATTACTTGAGACACAACTCCACCTCTGGTTTTTTGTTGTTGTTGTTTGTTTTGTGTAGTTTATTGGAGATAAGAGTCTCATTCACTTTTCTTCCTCTGCTGACTTTGAACTGCAGTCCTCAAATCCCAGCCTCCTGAGTAGCTAGGATTACAGGCAAGAGCCACTGGTACCTGACCTAAATATGTGTTGAAAAATATGTTTTTACAAATCTATCAAGCAAATGGCCCCCATAAGCAGGCTGGAGTTGCAATCCTAGTATCAGACAAAATTGACTTCAAATTAAAAAAGGTAAGAAGAGACAAAGAAGGTTACTACATACTAGTAAAAGGATCTCTCCAACAGGAAGAAATAACCATCCTAAATATCTACACACCAAATGCAGGAGAACCCAACTTCATCAAACAAACACTACTGGCTCTAAAAACATTCATAGACCCAAACACAATGATAATGGGGGACTTTAACACTCCACTATCACCTCTGGACAGATCAACACGCCAAAAACTGAACAAAGAAACCACAGAACTAAACAATTGCATAGACCAACTAGACTTAATCGACATCTACAGAATATTCCACCCAGCAAGGACAGAATACACATTCTTTTCGGCAGCACATGGAACATTCTCCAAAATAGATCACATCTTAGGGCACAAAGAAAATCTGTACAAATTCAGAAGTATCAAAATCATTCCCTGCATTCTCTCAGACCACAATGGAATAAAATCAGAGCTCAACTCATTCAGCCACCACAGAAAATCCCACAATTCATGGAGACTAAAGAACACACTGCTGAACCATCAGTGGATCATTGAAGAAATTAAAACGGAAATTCAAATGTTTATGGAATTCAACCAAGTTGAGGACACAAAGTACCAGCTCCTTTGGGACACAGCAAAGGCAGTACTCAGAGGAAAATTTATATCTCTGAGTACATACATCAACAAACTGGAGAAACAGCAACTCAGTAATTTAAGGAAGCACCTTAATTTTCTGGAGAGAGAACAGCAAGCCAAACCCCAAGTCAATAGACGGAAGCAAATAATTAAAATCAAATCAGAATTAAATCAATTAGAGACGAAAAAAAACCATCGAAAGAATCAACAAAACAAAGAGTTGGTTCTTTGAAAAAATCAACAAGATAGACAGACCCCTGGAAAACCTGACCAAAAAACGAAGGCAGCACACTCAAATAAAAAGATAAGAGATGAAACAGGTAGCATCACCACAGAAATAACCGAAATTCAGAAAATAATAAGGGACTATTTTGCAAACCTTTATGCCAACAAATTCGAAAACGTGGAAGAAATGGATGATTTCCTAGAAAAAATTGATACCCCCCAAACTCAACCATGAAGACTTAAACCTTCTAAACAGACCCATATCCAGTACTGAAATAGAAACAGCAATAAATGATCTCCCATCCAAGAAAAGCCCAGGTCCAGACGGATTCACCGCAGAATTCTACAAGTCCTTCAAAACAGAACTCACACCAATATTTCTCAAACTCTTCAATGAAATTGAAAGAGAACGTTCACTACCAGACTCATTTTATGAAGCCAGTATAACCCTCATCCCAAAACCAGGCAGAGACTCATCACGGAAAGAGGACTACAGACCAATCTCCCTGAGGAACATAGATGCAAAAATTCTCAACAAAATTCTGGCCAATCGACTTCAACAGGTCATCAAAAAAATCATACACCACGATCAAACTGGATTCATCCCAGGGATGCAAAGCTGGTTTAATATACGCAAGTCAATTAATGTAATCCACCACATCAACCGGAGCAAGGTAAAGAACCACATGGTTTTATCGCTGGATGCAGAAAAAGCGTTCGATAAAATCCAGCACCCATTTATGCTAAAAGCCCTGGAAAAACTGGGATTCCAGGGAACATTCCTGAATATAATCAAGGCAGTTTATGACAAACCAACAGCAAGCATAACTCTAAATGGTGAAAAACTAAAGCCATTCCCTTTAAAATCAGGAACCAGGCAGGGATGTCCACTCTCTCCCTTGCTCTTCAACATAGTACTAGAATTCCTAGCCAGAGCAATTAGGCAAGAAGAGAATATAAAGGGGATCCAAATAGGAAAAGATGAAGTTAAACTTTCTCTCTTCGCAGATGACATGATCCTATACCTAAAGAATCCCACAGACTCTACCCCCAAGCTACTAGAGCTGATCCAAAACTTTGGCAAAGTTGCAGGATATAAAATAAACCTTCAAAAATCAATGGCCTTTCTCTATGCTAACAACCCGAAGACCGAGGCTGAAATCAGGAAAGCAACTCCTTTTGCAATAGCCCCCCAAAACATAAAATACCTAGGAATAACCTTAACCAAAGAAGTGAAAGACCTCTTTGAAGAGAACTTTAAAAGCTTGAAAAATAAAATTAAGTCAGAACTAAGAAAATGGAAAAACCTCCCATGCTCCTGGATTGGGAGGATTAATATAATCAAAATGGCAATATTGCCAAAGGCTATCTACAAATTCAATGCAATACCCATTAATATCCCAACACCATTCTTTAATGAAATAGAGGAAGCAATGCAGAAATTCATATGGAACAATAAAAGACCTAGAATAGCAAAAACACTCCTAAGCAGAAAGAACAGTGCTGGAGGAATTACAATACCAAACTTCAAGCTGTATTATAAAGCTATAGTAATAAAAACAGCTTGGTATTGGCACCGGAACAGGCCTGAAGACCAATGGGACAGAATTGAAGACCCAGAATTGAACCCACAGAACTACGCCTACTTAATCTTTGATAAAGGAGCTAAAACAATAGTATGGAAGAAAGATAGCCTCTTTAACAAGTGGTGCTGGCAAAACTGGCTCAACACATGCAACAAACTAAAACTAGATCCTTATATATCACCCTGCACCAAAATCAATTCCAAATGGATTAAAGACCTTGAAATCAAAACAAGCACCCTGAAAACACTAAAGGAAGGAGTAGGAGAATCACTTGGGCTCCTTGGCACAGGACAGAACTTCCTTAACAAAGACCCAGAAAGGCTACAAATCAAAGAAAGGTTGGACAAATGGGACTGCATCAAACTGCAGAGCTTCTGCACGGCAAAGGACATAGCTCTCAAGATAAACAGAAAGCCCACAGACTGGGAGAAGATCTTTACCGGACATTCAACAGACAAAGGCCTCATCTCTAAAATATATGCAGAACTAAAAAAATTACCTTCTTCCAAAACAAAACCTCAAAGAACCAATAGCCCCCTCATCAAGTGGGCTAAAGACTTACAAAGAAACTTCTCTGATGAGGAAATGAGAATGGCCAATAGACAAATGAAAAAATGCTCTACATCACTGGCCATAAAGGAAATGCAAATCAAAACAACATTGAGATTCCATCTCACCCCAGCAAGAATGTCATATATCAAGAAAACTAATAATAACAATTGTTGGAGGGGATGTGGCCAAAAGGGAACCCTACTTCATTGTTGGTGGGAATGTAAACTGGTTCAGCCACTCTGGCAAGCAGTATGGAGATTCCTCAGAAGGCTAAATATAGAACTCCCCTATGACCCAGCAGCCCCACTGTTGGGTATCTATCCAAAAGACCACAAACAAAATCACAGTAATGCCACCAGCACAACAATGTTCATCGCAGCACAATTTGTCATAGTGAGAATCTGGAACCAACCCAGATGCCCCTCCGTAGATGAATGGATCAGGAAAATGTGGTACATATACACAATGGAATTTTATGCCTCTATCAGAAAGAATGACATTGTTCCATTTGTAAGTAAATGGAAGGACTTGGAAAAAGTTATACTAAGTGAAGGTGAGCCAGACCCAAAGAAACATGGACAGTATGGCCTCCCTTATTGGGAATAATTAGTACAGGTTTAGACAAGCCATTGCAGAGCATCACAAGGCCCAATAGCTATACCCTTATGAACACATAAGATGATGCTAAGTGAAATGAACTCCATGTTATGGAAACAAATGTTATATCACAGTTGTAACTACTTTCAACGTCCTATGTGTATGTGTAGTTTCTATTATTGATGATGTTCTTGTATCACCTTCCTATGGTTGTACCTACACTATCTCTGTAATCTTATCTGAGTATATTGGAAACCGTGTTTACGGTATTGGAAGTAGGAAATTCAAAGGGAATACCAAATTTGAGAGACACAGGGTAAAAAAAAGAGAAATAACTACAAAAGCAATACTTGCAAAACTGTTTGGTGTAAGTGAACTGAACACCTCGGGGGGGGGGGGAGGGAAAGGGGGGGAGGGAGGGGGGCATGAGTGACAAGGTAACAAACAGTACAAGAAATGTATCCAATGTCCAACATATGAAACTGTAACCTCTCTGTACATCAGTTTGATAATAAAAATTTGAAAAAAAATGTTTTTAAATACATTCATATAAATTAGTAACTCAGATTCCACAAAATGTATCCACAATATAGGAATAAACATGTGCAAGCATGTTTATCATGGCATTGCTTTAATTAAAAGCAACAATAAAAGGGCATATTTTATATAAGTGATCATGCATATTGTTAAAAATCATTACTTGGTAAACAAAAGTTCAAGAATATTCTGATTTTGGTCATTATCTTGAAGTGGAATGTCCTTGATTGGGAACTTGCAACATGTAAAGTTGCTTCATTGTTTTAATAATGAGAAAAATTAAATCAAACAGCTGGTATAATTTGAATATGAAATTAATATTGTCAGCTCCAAATATTTCCATTCACAATGTGAATGATGCTGGAAAGGAGTAAGCAGAAAAAAAATCTATTAACCCACTCCCTATAAAGGAGCTACCTCATTTAATTTTAGGCCTGTTTAAAGAAGCCTGGAATCTGTAGGGTAGAAATCAGGAGGAGCAGGTGGGAACTCCTGGGCTTGGGTTTGTTCTTTTGACACAGGCAAAACTAGTCCTGAGAATCCCAGCTCTGCTTTTCACTATTCTGCACAATGATATCTGCAGAACCATAGGTAATTTAGGCCATGTGATATTTTCCTCTGCCAATTGACGGAACTCTCTATAGGACCATAGTTTCAGGCTGGGAAAGAGATGGGAGTGAAGCAAGAGTTTGGGGTCATAGGCATTTGGATCACTTCCTCATGAAACTTACCACTTTTAGGACCTTCTCTGAAAGCACTTTCCCATGTTAACACAACATGTGCATGTCTATCTTCATGGTTTATAGGGAGACAGAATCCATTTCCTGATTACTTGGTTGCCTTTGGTTAAGTTTTCAGAGTCCCTAAGGAAGGAAAAAGAAAACCTTCTCAAAAGAAGAACAGTAATATTAAAGCTTTACTTTTGAAATGTAACTTGTCTACTTGTAAAAGTTTATAAAACAGTATCTCTATCTGTGATGCATACCAAGCCCCATTAGATCTACCAGGTCAGATGGCCCAGAAGATACAGCAGCTTACACGGAAGCCTAGACTTACTGCAGACCCTTCTCTTTTTCTAGACCTGAGTCAAATCTAGCAGCTTTCCATGTAACTTCAATAAGTGATCTAGTGAGCCCCCACTCAAATAATGAATATGTTGTCTCCAAAATACAAAGTTGTAAGGGTTGCTGAAAGGAGACCACCATACAGTTCAGGCCGAAGAGAGTTTATTGAGAAGAAACAAATATCTGAGCTATACTCCAGCTGCCACAGCAGCTTGAACTACAGCCAGGTGATTGACAGTTACAGGTGATTACTGGTTTAGGGCAGGTGATTTTTGGCAAGACTATGCCTTGTCCTTCATGAAGAAGAAGGAGGGGCAGGGAGGAAGGGGGCTGTTTTCCCAGGTGGACCTAACACTTCTTTGGTTGTAGGATTGGCCAGATGTAATGACCTATGTTTTATTTTAGAAGGGTTATCTTGACAGGCCTCAGGTGACTGGGCGAACAGAAATTTCACTGAGGTCAAATGCCTTGTTACTTTGGTAATCTACTTCTCATCCTCTGATAAACATTCCTCTTATGAATATGTTTGGAGTAGCTGCTTCTGCACTCACACTAAGGGAGTTTATGTAGTGAGCTGGAGGATTGTCTTGTGGTAGGCAAAGTTCCCTACAGACTTAGTGTCAGGTGGGTTAGTTTATGTAAACTAAATAAAAGCCTGGCGGTTATGTATCCATGAGGTAGAGTAATGAAGTTGTGTTGCTAAAACAAACTTCTTCTGCTAGTCTATACTATCAACATGCAAAGAGAGATTTGAAAAATTAAACATATTTCCTTCCAGAAGTTCTGGGTCTACAAACTGCCTCAAGTTGGTAAATTCATTGAGAGGACTGGATCATCTGCATCTGTGTTGTTGATTTACGTTAGAATTCTATTCACTAGTTCCAACCCTTTTCTGCTTATATTGGTCAAGTAATATTTTATTCGACCGCCCATCTGTTGTCTAGGAGCCCTTGGATCCATGAAACAGCTCTGTGTCTCTTGTTTGAACTACTTTGACAATTTTGGTTCTCTGGTCTACTACTACGGTCACACTCACTTTGATTTAAGTGATTAGGTATTGCTTATACACTTGGTCCATGATACTCTGTTATCCAATTACCCATATTGTACTTAGAGATCACACTTTTTCTTTTTGTACAATCATCATCTTTAATTTAAATACTGTCTTGGAGGTATAGCCAAGGCAATCAGGCAAGAAAATGATATAGCACAAAAGGAATGCATATAAAAATAGTGCCCTGATGAAGGCAGACTGGAACTTTTAACCTGAGACCATTTTAGCATATACAGCAAGATCTTGCAGTGTAAAATTTGCCGTGAGTATATATCAGAGTCAAGTAGGACTCAAGTCACCTGCGTTTACTTACTCTCAACATCTCACTTGTTTCTGACACTGCACTTGCACAATCAGGGCTTGCTTCTAGTTGCTTTTTACTGAGGTAATGATGTGTGTTCTGTGTCACCTAGGAATGACCCCTGAACTCAGTTTAAATTATACCAGTATGCTGAAGATTTGGTCTGTAATTATAAATAATATGTAGTTGAATATGAATAGATATCATTTTTTAGCAGCTCAATCAAGGGATCCCATTTTGATATGGTCAATTTCCATTATACTTTTGACCAATACAGGGTTCTTTGAGGATGCCAGAATAATCCAAATATTCACTTTTCTATGCTGTGGTGAAAAGCTTGCCCCTTAGGAGGACCTTCTTGGGGTACTTGATTTACTTAAGATTTTACTTGATAAATCTACTCAAACATTCCAATGTTCCCAAGCTTATGTATAACTCACTACACTGTATCCTGAGGTGCTTCTAGTAATTATTATCATTCAGTACCATGGTTCAGCTAATCAACCAACCAAGCAAGAAAATCAATCCCTTTCCAACCTTTAAGCCCAAATATTGTACTCTGAATCTCTGCCTGGTTGTCTACATAAAGAAGTTTGTCTCCGTTCCTTACGAATGGGGCAGTGTCATTCCTTCTGATGGAGGCAGAGAATTGCATTGTGTATATGTACCATATATATTCAACTTAATATTTCTCCTACTGTGTTCTTAGTCTCAGTATATTCTCACATATATCCTGTAAGATTTTTATCTGTACCAATTGTAAAATTTGTGCAATCATTTTCTGTAGAGTGCACTTCCTCATAGGTCACACATTATACCTCATCCTTTAGGACCTGTTGGGGCTACAATCTAGTCATAGGTTTAGAAGCAAAGAAGACCTTTACTAGCAGCAGAGCATCAGCAGTGTCTTTTAAGAAAATGAGTGAAAGACCATTAAAGTTTCTTTAGACTCAGCTCCTTGGGCAGTGGTGGAAAGGTGCTTCTATTGGAAAAGAAAGACTAAAAACTTACCCCATTTCCCGCTGAGATTTACCCATAAGCTCTCCTTTAGATTTTTTTGGTACAATTCCTTTCTCATCTATGGTTTTTTTTTTTTTTTTTTTTTGCTGGAACTTGAACTCCTGGGACTTGGCCAGTCCTGTATGCTGTCCCTGAGCCTTTTTGGGCATAAAGCTAGTTCTCTACCACTGGGTCACAGCTGCACTTCAGGCTTTTTCTGAGTAGTTTATGGCAGATAAGTGTCTCGTGGACTTTCCTGCCTGGGCTGCCTTCAAACTGCAATTCTCAGATCTCAACCTGAGTACCTAGGATTACAGGCGTGTGCCCCTAGCGGCTGCTATATTCTCCCTTTAATAAAAGATACTCTGTAATTATGTCATACCAGTTTGCAGTTTAATCCCTCACAGGATTGGACTCTGCATTTGTTTTTCAGAAATCCTGGCTGAAAAACAAAACCACAAAGAACCAATAGCCCCCTCATCAAGTGGGCTAAAGACTTACAAAGATACTTCTCTGATGAGGAAATGAGGATGGCCAAGAGACATATGAAAAAGTGCTCTACATCACTGGCCATAAAAGAAATGCAAATCAAAACAACATTGAGATTCCATCTCACCCCAGTAAGAATGTCATATATCAAGAAAACTAACAATAACAATTGTTGGAGGGGATGTGGCCAAAAGGGAACCCTACTTCATTGTTGGTGGGAATGTAAACTGGTTCAGTCACTCTGGCAAGCAGTATGGAGATTCCTCAGAAGGCTAAATATAGAACTCCCCTATGACCCAGCAGCCCCACTTTTGGGTATCTATCCAAAAGACCACAAACAAAATCACAGTAATGCCACCAGTACAACAATGTTCATTGCAGCACAATTTGTCATAGCTAGAATCTGGAACCAACCCAGATGCCCTTCAGTAGACGAATGGATCAGGAAAATGTGGTACATATACACAATGGAATTTTATGCCTCTATCAGAAAGAATGACATTGCCCCTTTTGTAAGGAAATGGAAGGACTTGGAAAAAATTATACTAAGTGAAGTGAGCCAGACCCAAAGAAACATGGACTCTATGGTCTCCCTTATTGGGAATAATTAGTACAGGTTTAGGCAAGTCATAGCAGAGGATCACAAGAGCCCAATAGCTATACCCTTATGAACACATAAGATGATGCTAAGTGAAATGAACTCCATGTTATGGAAAGGATTGTTATATCACAGTTGTAACTACTTCAACGTCCCATGTGTATCTGTAGCTTCTATTATTGATGATGTTCTTGTATCACCTTCTTGTGGTTGTACCTACACTATCTCTGTAATCTTATTTGAGTATATTGGAAACCGTGTATACTGGTATTAGAAGTAGGAAATTGAAAGGGACTACAAAAATTGAGAGACACAGGGTAAAAAAAGACAAACAACTACAAAAGCAATACTTGCAAAACTGTTTGGTGTAAGTGAACTGAACACCTTAGGGGGGGAAAGGGAAAGGGGGAGGAGGGAGGAGGGGGGTATGAGGGACAAGGTAACAAACAGTATAAGAAATGTATCCAATGCCTAATGTATGAAACTGTAACCTCTCTGTACATCAGTTTGATAATAAAAATTTGAGAAAAAAAAAGAAATCCTGGCTGAATGCTGCCTGGTGATAAGGAACCATTCAGTACAGACATAGATTAATTCAGTTATTCATATAAAGATGGAACTGAGAATTTGCATTCTTCAGATTACACTGCTTCTCTCCACTCGACCCCAGTCCACCCAATCCTACTTTGTGTAGCACAGTTAGAAGCAACTAACTAATCCTATTAGACTCTTAGATGTCCTAAAACTTTATCAGGTAGAAAATTCATGGTGAACCAAATCCTACCTTCTTTTGATTATGAGTATCTAAATGCCATATTTTATCAATGTTTATATTCATATTATGCTATCAACTACCAGTGCCCTTTTAACCACAGGAAGTAGAGCCAAAAGTACCATTAAACCTAATCATGTTAGAGAATTTATTTCAGACATCTCAGAGCCAAGGCAAAATCCTCATCAATAGGCTGTGTTTTTTGGGAACCTCTTTCATTACCAAACTGTGCATGAATCAACATTATCTAGGAAAACAGACATAATGGTGTATGTCTGGTATGTGTGTATACACACACACACACACACACACATATTTGTTGTTGTTTGGACTTACATAACATATAGGTGGCTAGGCAAGTTTAAACTCTGCAGGACAAACCATTCAGAAAGGTAGCTTGGAACTCCTAGGCCTCAGTTAAATCTTTCCTTAGATTTCTTCTTGTTATTGGAAAAACCTCAGCTCCACTCCAAGGACTTCCAACACATTAAGTCAGGCCCTCTTGGGTTTCCTAAGGCAAACTTGCTTTCTTAAAGGGAATTAACTGCTGACCATAATCATGTCCATACAGAGTAGCACAGGATATCCAAAATAGTGTTTGGTTGCTACAATTTAACTGAGTCTGGTAGAAATGATTCTTCATGAGCTAGTGGAAGATGTTTGGTGACTGTAATGTCCTTGGTAATAATGATGAGATATTTAAGAATCTGAGAGATTGTCAAAAGTAGTGATTGTCACAAACAGCTCCCAAGACGACTCTAAATGATCCCTACCTCTGTGTTTCACACAGTCTCCTCCTCTTCAGTGTGGATAGGATCTGTGATTTGCTTTTAACTAACAGGATATGACAAACCTAAAGAAATGTTGCTCCCAGAATTACACTGTGTTGTCCAAGACCTCATTCCATAAAGTATCTTACTGTACAGTCTTGCTCTCCTTACTGGCTGAAGTGCTCATAACTGGAGTGACTTTGAAACTAAATACTTCTCCTAGCCAGAATGTAACCTTGGTGTACATCCTGTAGAGGATTCAGATAAAGGAATGTGTGGACTTCAACCCATAGTAGCTGTTAATAATAAATGTGCACTACTGTAAGCCATTATGCTGGGGTAACTTCTTATACAGCAATAGAAAACAGAACATTTGGATCCTGTCCTTACTGGGTCCATGCTTTGTCCTTTGCTCTCCAAAGGTGTCCTGTACCAAATGGAGGCCAGATAAACTTTAGATGAAAGTTTAAATGAAAGTTCTCAGGGTCACATGCAGTGCGCCAATGACACAGTACTTATTATCAGTGTAGAGCTAAATTGGAAATTCTCTTCCATAGAAAATTTGAGCAAAGGAACTGAGAGGTGTGTGAGAAACCTGAAAATAGGAGTGAAAATGATTCTGCAGAAGGAGTTCCTGTTAATGGTGTTAAAGATGACCAGTAAGCAGAAAGATCAAGATAAATGATCTTGCTTTTAGAGGATAGAGACCTGTGGAAAATGAGAAAAGGAGAGTTTCTATGGACTAGAAGGAGCTAAGTTAGATTAAATCAAGGAAAGAATGATGAGGTGTTCAACTTATTGTTTCTAAGAATGCAGACATTTGATGTTTCAGAGAACTGATATTGGAGACTTAATGTAGCTTTTGCTGGTAAATCATATCCCTTTATGAGACAGTGTATTACAGTGTACAATAGCAGGTGTGATTACATTGAACTAATTATGTGGACTACCACAGAATTTTGAAAAAAGAAAGTGACCTGTTCTTTCTAAGAAATCAATAGACAAGAGTGAAAGTTCCTCTTGTTTCCTAGTAAATTTAGAGCATCAGATGGGAAATGTAATACCAGAAATATTAGAGGAGGGATCTTGGAACACCTGACAGATGGACCCCAGCTTCCCCAGGCTTCTTTACTGCCTACTTAGCCTGTACATGCTGTCCCTGTTTTAGCAGTGTGGGGGAAGCATGCTAACATTGAGTAGGGTGTTCAAACCACCAGGAAAGCCAGTATGAGGCTCCAAGTGAAAGATGGGTAGAATTTCGGGAAGAGCATGGCCATTTTAAAGCAATATTGTTCGTATCTCAGTACCCATGGTGAAGTTACAGTCTTCTCATAGGCACATTCTTTTTTTTTTTTTTTCAAATTTTTATTATCAAACTGATGTACAGACAGGTTACAGTTTCATACGTTAGGCATTGGATACATTTTTTGTACTGTTTGTTACCTTGTCCCTCATGCCCCCCTCCCTCCCCCCCTTTCCCTCCCCCCCCCACCGAGGTGTTCAGTTCACTTACACCAAACAGTTTTGCAAGTATTGCTTTTGTAGTTATTTCTCTTTTTTTTAACCCTGTGTCTCTCAAATTTGGTATTCCCTTTGAATTTCCTACTTCCAATACCAGTAAACACGGTTTCCAATATACTCAGATAAGATTACAGAGATAGTGTAGGTACAACCATAGGAAGGTGATACAAGAACATCCTCAATAATAGAAACTACACATACACATAGGACGTTGAAAGTAGTTACAACTGTGATATAACAATTGTTTCCATAACATGGAGTTCATTTCACTTAGCATCATCTTATGTGTTCATAAGGGTATAGCTATTGGGCCTTGTGATGCTCTGCTATGGCTTGCCTAAACCTGTACTAATTATTCCCAATAAGGGAGACCACAGAGTCCATGTTTCTTTGGGTCTGGCTCACTTCACTTAGTATAATTTTTTCCAAGTCCTTCCATTTCCTTACAAAAGGGGCAATGTCATTCTTTCTGATAGAGGCATAAAATTCCATTGTGTATATGTACCACATTTTCCTGATCCATTCGTCTACTGAGGGGCATCTGGGTTGGTTCCGGATTCTAGCTATGACAAATTGTGCTGCGATGAACATTGTTGTGCTGGTGGCATTACTGTGATTTTGTTTGTGGTCTTTTGGATAGATACCCAAAAGTGGGGCTGCTGGGTCATAGGGGAGTTCTATATTGAGCCTTCTGAGGAATCTCCATACTGCTTGCCAGAGTGGCTGAACCAGTTTACATTCCCACCAACAATGAAGTAGGGTTCCCTTTTGGCCACATCCCCTCCAACAACTGTTACTGTTAGTTTTCTTGATATATGACATTCTTACTGGGGTGAGATGGAATCTCGATGTTGTTTTGATTTGCATTTCTTTTATGGCCAGTGATGTAGAGCACTTTTTCATACGTCTCTTGGCCATTCTCATTTCCTCATCAGAGAAGTCTCTTTGTAAGTCTTTAGCCCACTTGATGAGGGGCTAATGGTTCTTTGCGGTTTTGTTTTGGAAGAAGGTAATTTTTTAGTTCTGCATATATTTTAGAGATGAGGCCTTCTGACACTGGTTTTCATGCCTCTTCCTTTCATCTTCATGACCAGGCTCTAGAGGCCACACTGGATTTAGGGTGGCCTCCTGAGTTGCTTGATTAGCTTGGTTGTTTGCCTGAACTTCAGGAGACTCTAATTTCTTTAATGCCTGGGGCTTGGAGCCTTCTTCCACTCTTTCTCCCAAGCTTGCTTTCCTGATTCCAACCTCCTTCTCAAAAGCCTCCTTAACCAGACAGCATCCTGCCAGGGACACAGTAGCCTTCCTTTGTCTGTCCAACTGCTGACGGCAGTGCTGTGGCCACATCCATCTCTTTGCCCTTCTCCTGGTTCTTGAGCTGCTGCTGCAGTCTCTGCTCATGGGGCTGTTTCGCCAGCTCTGCTCTTGGTGCTGTTTCATGACCAGTGTCCCTGCTGCCGCCTAATGCGCTCATGCACCTGAGCTTCGTGCCGCCTTGACAGCTCTTCCTGTTGCCTCTGGAACAGGGCGATGATGATCTGCCCCTGGATCTGCTGTTTCAGTATTCGACTTCGTGTGGCAAGAAACTCGGCATTCTATTTGGCCTTTGGCTCCAGTAGCTTTTCTTTGTCAGTTTTCCACTTCATTGCTGTTTGGGACAGATCCTTCAATGGTGTATTTTGCTCTTCTGGTTTGCTCTTCTGGATCTTTCTGTTTCCCTGGCATTCCTCATCAGAGCACGTGTGTCCTTTACCTCTTTCTGAAGAGTGACAATTCCCTTCTTGAGCCTGAGTTTTTTCCAGCTCCCTTTGTCAGCCCCTTCTCTCTGACAGGGCTCTTTGGTGTCTGCTCTGCGAGCTTTTCTTTCAGTTCAATGAAGTTGGATATTAGAGGCCCTAGTCCTTCTCAAGTTGCTTAGGCGATATGAACACAGTTTCACGGGGGCTAATGTGCTTACTTACCCTTTCATTTTCGATCTTTCTCCTCCTTCGACATTCCCTTTTCCAATGTCCTTCTCCAGTTTTCTGGCAATAAGCACATTGGGCTCATCCTTAGGTTCCCTACTGCCCTTTGGAAATGGCATATTTTGAGGGTCTCTTGAGCCCTGTCCTATGGCTGCTGCTAAAACTTGAACCAACCTTAACACTGCTTTTCCTCTAGGGTGTTTTTGCTAGCAAACTCCCACTAGGCAACTGCACCAACCCAGACAACACCTTTCCCTCAAAGCCTTCTACCCTTTGCAGCTTCTTTCGAATATCTTGGTCTGGCTGGGTAACAAAGGACACGATCAGGTCTCTTTGATGCTCTGGGGACTCGGGATCTGTAGGTCCACTTGTTCTAGAGGCCTCCAGGACCCGTTCAAGAAAGCAGCCAGGGACTCACTGGGAAGCTCAATCACCTTAGATAATGTAGTGAGCTTCAAGGCCGCTGCGCAGATCCCTACTAAGAGTCTAGTGCTAATTGTCAAGCACCTCCCTACCTTGACCGATGGTGTCGTCCCAGATTGGGTGGGTAATGGAAAAGACTGCTTCCATACTGACTGGCTCATCAATTGGGGAGCCATCTGGTCCAAGGAACACCTTCCCTGCACCGTGCCAGTTGTGCTCTCTTTCTTACAAGGTGAAAAGTACATGCACAAGTTGCTGACCGTCATCCCTGGTGGGCTGGTGTATGAAGTATACAGTCTGCAATCATGATATGAGCCACTGGGGTTTTGCACAGAAGGATGGATTGTGCTGTTGCCAATTCTATCGGTCACCGTTGGGGTTCAGCTTTGGCCTTGAGGGGGAAGGGCAATGGAGAGCGCTCCCGAGACACCGCCCCTCCTCCAGCCCTGGGGGAATGCGGAAGCAGGCCACAATTCCCTGGGTCCGGAACCAGAAGAACTGGCTTTGCGACCAGCCCCCCAACTTCCTCACCAGCTCATGTGCTCCCCGTTCTCGCAGGCTTTTTGCCCCTGGGGTGGTGCTATCCAAGTGACGTTAGCTCATGAGGGGGTCTTATGACAAGCTCGCCAGCCTATCATCAGCTCTCGGTCGATCACCCCTTTTCTCGCCACCCCCTACTATATCCACTGCTAGCCCCTCACTTATTAAATCAGATTTGCTCTTGAAGCATCTCCGAGATCCGCGCACGCCTGGCTTTCTTCACGGGGAAGGAGGGAGGTAAAGCGATCTCGTACGGCCGCGTGCACCTGAGGTCTTTCCTGAGCCCCCCACTCCCCTCTGGCCTTACCTGAGGGTCGGGTGACCAGGGGAGAGGGTGAGAAAGGGAGCGGTTAGATTAGAACCTGACACCCCCGTGCCAAAGAGAGGCGACCCGAGCCCGGCAGGTCACTTGTTGTAAAGGGCACATATACTAGAAACAGGAAACGCCCATGCTCTCCCCCATGGGTTGGGACCTGTCTCAAGAGTTGAACGGTGGCTATGCCATCTTGTAAGCCGTCAGGTGGTACAACGGACCACTTCTGGTGTAGGGTGGGGGACGAAACATCGGAGGCGCTGATGGCACAGAACAAGGCTGAGAATGCACCAGTAGGACTTCTGGGGGACCCTGCAACACCAGGGGAGAAGAGTTTTCACTTACAAGTACTTTAGTAGCCACAGACACTGTACCCTCAGGTCCCACATGCCATATTCCTTCCCTGTGGATGATCTCATTCAGGCCTCCAAATGCAATGCCCTGAAGGCAAGAAACTCCATGGAGGCTTGGCTAAATGTGGCAAAGGTGTTTTACTTACAAACCCAAACAGAGGACCAGAATGTGCATCCTGAGGGCCAGAAAGAGCCAGGAGGCACAAGCAAAAGTGCAAAGGGTTTTATTTACAGAGGATTTGGATTGACCTTCTCAATCCCATAACCAGAGGAGTCTATTCCTGTGGTCAGTACGCAACCATACACGTTCTAGGTTGATGAGTCCAGGCCTTCACCTGCCAGGCGCAGCAGCAGCTCCCGCAGCGCCTCCTCCTCCTTCTCCTTCTCCTCGCAGAGCTGGTGGACATGTTCCTCTTTCTCCCGATGCAGCTGAGCCAGGGTTTCCATTTGGTCTTCCCAGGCAGCGATGGCCTCTTGCATGGCTGTGATGTGCTGTGTCAGCCGGCTGCATGGACCCTGCAGGTCTCCCGCTTGATTCTGGGAATCCGCCCTGTCAGGCAGGTCGGGGATGACGCAGATTGGCAGCTTCCTCTTGGGCACCTGTGTGTCCTGCCTCCTCTTCGCACACAGGCCATGGCTCCGCCTGGTGGGAAAGAGTGCCCGGGGCTCCAGCTTGGTCTGGCACTGGGCTACCAGGTTGGCCAGGCCCCTGCAGCGGGCCTGCTGCTCCTGCGGCTGCTGGTTGAGTTTTGTCTTTGTAGGTTCCGCAGCTGAGAGTGCTTGGCGGTGCAGCTCCCTCAGGACCTGAGGGTTCTCTCCATCCTCGGGGACACTCATGTGGAGTGGGCTTGCCTCCTCCCCGTTTTCTTTCCCGGTGCTCGCTCCTTCCCCTTCTCCAGGAGAACCCGGGGAGCCATGCTGGGCCTGCGGTTGCTCCTTCCTTTGCCCGGTTGCTTCTGGGCGCTTCCGAGTGCCCTGCGACTCTTCCCTTTCCATCTGGGCCAGCAACTTGCTGTCTACTCGCTCCTGGCTCAGCTGCTCCAGCAGCTGGGCCTGCCTCAGCACCTGCTGCTGCAGGGCCTCCTTCTCTGAGCTCAGCTGCTGATTGGCGGCTGTGTGCCGATCGCAGGTGGCTCTGAGATCCTGCAGTTGGGTCAGGTAGCGGTCGTGTAGCTCCTGCAGATCCTCAGCTGCCTGGCTCGCTGTCTCAGCCACCACTTTCCATTCTTGTAAGTCCTTCGCTTGCTGCTCCAGCTTCGCCTGCACATGTTTCCTCAGGTGCTGCTCCGACGTCAGCACGCCGGCGAGCTCCTCCTGCTCACCACTCAGCCTGTGGAAGGCCGCCTGCAGCTGGGCCAGCTGAGCTTTGAGCTCTTTGTCGTGCCCAGGTGTGCAAGTCGGGGGCTCATCCATCCTGGGCCACTCCTCGCCCTTCTTCTCCAGTCTGCACAGCTGCTCCTGCTGCTCCAGGTTCTGGAGACGGGGGCTCTGGCTTGCCTGCTCCTGGCCGTGCAGTGGTTGCTCCAGGTTCTTCAACTCCTCCTGCATCTGGGATGCTTGGGCCTGCAGCTGGTGCGCAGCCTGGCGTGGGCCCGCAGGGGCCTGCAGCGCTGCCAGTTGCTCTGTCAGTTCCTCCTGGTTGGCCTGCAGTTCCAGCACCTGCCACTCCCACTCCTCTCTCTCCTCTCTCAGTTGGTTCAGCGCCTGTTCTCGCTCCTCTCTCAGTTGGTTCAGCTCCTCGGCTTGCTGCTGGGCCATCTCCTCCCACACGGCCCTCTCCCTCCTCAGGTCCTGCGCAATCTGGTCTCTTTCCGCCTGCAGTGTCTTCACGAGGCCTCGCAGGTTGTCTCCCTGCCTTCTCAGCACCGCCCGCTCCTCCAGGGCTCGTTGGAGCTTGTGAATTCGGGTCTGCATGTGGAGCTTCTGGGCCCAGAGCACTTCCCGCTGCTTCTGCAGATCGGTGGTCATGGCTTGCGCATCCTCACAGCTCCTGCTCTTTGCCTGCAGCTGAAGCGTGACGTGACGGAGGTCTTGGGTGAGCTGTAGGTTTTGCTTCTCGGCGTCAAGCTGCTGGGTGGTGACTGCGGCCAGTGCGAGCTCGAGCTCTCCAATGTGCTGCTGTGCAGCGTGCAGGCGGCTGCTGAGACCTTCACGCTCCGTGTGGCTTTCCTCGGCCACCTGCTGCATGTGGGCCAGGGCAGATTGCAAGGTGCATTTTTCGGAACGCAACCTCTGGATCCACCGCTTGTGGACTTCCACAAGCTGCGTTTGCAGCGCATCTTGCGCATGGGCCCTCTTCCCGTTCTCTTTGGCTTGTTCTTGCTGCAGGTGTTGGATCTCAGTGCAGAGCTGCTGGTTCCTTAACTTGGTGGAGACCAGGGCCAGCACCAGGTGTTGGTAGCGCCTCTGCAGATCCCCGGTGTTTTCGGGACTTGGGACGCTCCTGACGCTGGCTGCTCCGACTGCGTGCAAAGGCACCGGAGGCTCAGGGTCAGCATGGTCTTGGGCTGTATCCTCCGTTGAACGACCATCCCCAGGGGTGTTTGCCTTGGGGTCACCTCCCTTGGGAGTTTTCTTCCTTTTCTTGAATTTGGCAAGGCCCTTAAGGGCAGGACAATTCTGCTGCTGCTGCTGTTCTTGCGGGAGTTTCTTTCCTGCAGCTGTTTCACTGTGTCTGGTTGGTTCAGACCTACCAGCCCTGGGTCGGCAAAGAAGGATGCGCCACATTGCCAGGTGGTCTGAGGACACCTCTCCGATCCCGAACAACGTCTCTTTTCTACTATACCTCCTCACTCGCTTCGATTCTCACAGTCACCACTCGGCCACCGCTACCTCCTCCCTCAACTGCCAGTAGTGGTGTAGGCCAACAGAGGGGATTCCACTGCTACTAGGCAGCAGAGCATGTGGGCGTGGCCCCAAGACCGGCATCCCATTGGCCAGAGAGAGATGTGGAATCCCCAAGGTCTGGCCAGAATCTGGTGATGCAGGCAGAATGGGTGGGGTCATGAGGACAGCTGCTCCGGCAGCCCAATCCCCATCTAACACTGTCCACTTTGGTTTGGGGCAAGAGTGGAACTTGCTGCAGCTGGGTAGATGCTCCGTTTCACATCTTCCTTGCCTGGCTTCCCTCACTCAACCCCTCTCCCCACCAGAGTTTTCCCCAGGCTTCCAATTGTCCTCCAGGGAGTGGCAGCAAGAAACACAGCTCCCTGACCATATCCGTTGTCTTGCTCTTCTCACTCCATGCAGAAGTAGCTCTAGTTTTCTAACTACATTTGCTGACACTTGTATTCTGCTCTGGAGTCGCTGAGTGTCCTACAGTCTTGGTAGATGCTTCTCTTCCAGTCCCAGAGGGACAGGAGGGCTCAAGAGACCTCACAGGTGCAGGGATCCTCTCCATGAGTCTTGGCTATGTTGCACCCCTAGGCCATGCTGAGTGTAGCACGTGTTGTACACACTGGGGTCTGGTGCTCTCAGAGGAATCAGACAATCCCAGACAATCGTGGGAGAAATGAGAATTTCAGAGAAGTCTGTGCTGCATCGAACCAGGAGGAGGTGAAATCTACTCCAACACACAAAGAATCACTTGCACATAACTGAAAACAATCTGCTAACCAAGGAGTCAACTACCTAGCCACATCCAAATGATGTTGCGTGTTGAATCCACTGTAAGGATTTGAGAGCATGACAATCCATGGAGGCACGGCTAAAGGTGGCAAAGGGGTTTTATTTACAACCCCAAACCCAGAACCAGAACGGACTCCACGTCCAAATATTGATCTGCTACTCCCTTCTTCTGGCCTAAATACCCAGAAGCCAGAAGCCAGAAGCCAGAGCAACCTGGATCTCCAACCTCCACCCATCTCAAACTCCAAAGCTCCATACCTCCAAACCAGCTCGCTAGTAGTCCTCCTTCCCGCAGGCCTGGCTTGCTCATGCCTCTGCCCTCTCCCAAGTCCTCCTTGAGGCCTCCAGGCCTCTCCGCAGGCCTCTGGCCTTGCCTCCCCACAGGCCCCTTGGCAGAGTCAGGCAGCGATCTGATCTGCCCAGGTGCTCTGCCCCAATCCTCCCACAGACACCTCTTGCTACTTCCTTCTCTCCCTTTCCACCCCCCACACACCACCTCTCTCCCTCTCCTCACATACACACTGCCGACCACGCCCACAAGCACGTGCTAACTCACACAACACACAAACACACACACACACACCACTCCCAACATGGGCCCAATATAAACGCCCCAGTCCTTCTCAAATGGCTCTGATGCCACACTCCCTCGAGCTGGTGATCACATTCCCCACTTGTTTTCATGTCCAAACAAAAGCATTGATTTTCTTTTCTGGCCAAATCTGAAACTACCCAAACCCCACCCCCATTCCAATCACACAGGACATGTGCGGTAAATCCGGCACAGAACACCAGGCTGCCTCTACAAAGGGGTCAGCAGAAAATCTCTTCCTTCAGAAACACGATTCAAACAAACAAAACCACATGCGGGCTAACCCTAACTAAGAATCATGACCCTGTTCAACACATTAATTAAACCATGGTAAGTCTTAGTTTTGAGGTATTTTTTTACCCTATATACCACTGTTTACCAGTATACATGGTTTCCCATATACTCAGATAAGATACAGAGATAGTGTAGGTACAACCACAGGAAGGGGATACAAGAGGATCATCAATAATAGAAGCAATAGTTACACATAGCACGTTGACAGTAGTTACAACAGTGATATAACAATCGTTTCCATAACATGGAGTTCATTTCACTCAGCATCATCTTATGTGTTCATAAGGGTATAGCTATTGGGCTCTTGTGATCCTCTGCTGTGACTAGCCTAAACCTGTGCTAATTATTCCCTATAAGGGAGACCATAGAGTCCATGTTTCTTTGGGTCTGGCTCACTTCACTTAGTATAATTTTTTCCAAGTCCTTCCATTTCCTTACAAATGGGGCAGTGTCATTCTTTCTGATAGAGGCATAAAATTCCATTGTGTATATGTACCACATTTTCCTGATCCATTCGTCTACTGAGGGGCATCTGGGTTGGTTCCAGACAAATTGTGCTGCAATGAACATTGTGCTGGTGGCTTTAGTGTGATTTTTTTGTTTATGGTCTTTTGGATAGATACCCAAAAGTGGGGCTGCTGGGTCATAGGGTCATAGGGGAGCTCTATGTTTAGCCTTCTGAGGAATCTCCATACCGCTTGCCAGAGTGGCTGAACCAGTTTACATTCCCACCAACAATGAAGTAGGGTTCCCTTTTGGCCACATCCCCTCCAACAATTGTTATTACTAGTTTTCTTGATATATGGCATTCTTGCTGGGGTGAGATGGAATCTCAATGTTGTTTTGATTTGCATTTCCTTTATGGCCAGTGATGTAGAGCATTTTTTCATATGTCTCTTGGATAAAGGCTTTTTTTTTTTTTTTTTTTTTTTTTTTGGCCAGTCCTGGGCCTTGGACTCAGGGCCTGAGCACTGTCCCTGGCTTGTTTTTGCTCAAGGCTAGCACTCTGCCACTTGAGCCACAGCGCCACTTCTGGCCATTTTCTGTATATGTGGTGCTGGGGAATTGAACCTAGGACCTCCTGTATACGAGGCGAGCACTCTTGCCACTAGGCTATATCCCCAGCCCTCATAGGCACATTCTATAAGGAAGAGTCTTTTTGTTTTGTTTTCCTCTGTCAATGTGGCCATGGCTAGGACAGAAAGGTTAGTTGTACATTTAGGAATCAGTTAGAAAGCAAATCCACCCTGAGGAGCTCCAGCAGCACAGAGAAGTTGGAGTTTGCTGGAACACCGGGACCAGCTCGAGGGATGTTTGGGGGATCAACTTCTATGAATGTCTTCTGAGACTTGGGAGCAGGTCGGCATGCTGGTGTGGGAAAGGCTGCCCATGAGCACACCTGGGAACTCATCTGGGGCATGTCTCAGGCAGGCTTCTACTTTGTGTAACCAATAAATGCACAATTCATTCTGTTTCTGCAGTGGACAGGATCTGTGCTGTGATTTGGATATGGTTTGTCTCCAAAGACTTTAGAGGATAGAAACCAACCCGCTATGGTGTTTGGAGGTGGGGCCTTTGGGAAGTGATTGGGCTTAAAATCACTAGGATAGGGACTACAGGATTGAATTGGATGGTCTTAGAAGAAGAAAGAGAGTAATCAGTGAGGTAGATATATACCCATATGTCTCTTGTTCCCTGTCTTTTGACAGCTCATTCTGTGCTGTCTCAGGACTCTTCCAGCAAAGGGTCATCACTGGGGACACCCCTAGACCTTATCCCCATGATACTGAGGCAAAATAAATCGATTTTTAAAATAAAATATCCATACCAGATATTCAGAATAGTGTTAAAAAGATGACCAGTACAATCTGTTGTGTAATTGTTTATATAAAGGTAGTACTGGAGTTGTAACTCCAGTGGTAGAGTGTTAGACTTGAGAAAAAGAGCTCATCCAGACCCTGAGGTCAAGCCCTAGGACTGGCACAAACAAAAAACAAAAACACCCTCCCAACCCCAAATCATGAAAGTGTGGGGTTTGAGGTGTTGTATGGTGAAAACAGCAATGCCTCATTTTGAGAAGTCTTATTGAGAGTCTTTACTGGAGAGTTGGTGTCTGCAGGTAGACTCTGTCTTAAAGACCTGAAACCCAGAACCAAGCCTGAATCAAGCCTTTAAAGACAAAAACCACATGCTGGGGTAGAGACTAAACCTTAACAAAAGCAGCCCTTACATGGAAATAATCAGGTGCAAACAGAACTTTCCACCTAAGTAAGTAGCTCAGGGATCATCTTAAACTTTCCAAATAGGAGATACACCTCAAAATTGCCATATAGAGAGATACTTAAAGACTACTTAGAGGTGAATGAATCAAATCATTTAGGGGAAAGCGAAGGCCAGCATGCTCTGGGTACCACCCTAAGGTTAAATACCCTGACATCTGCAATTCAATGAATGGCCTGTCTCACCTCCAGGCTTTTCAGAGCTGGATGGAAAGCCCCCTCCACCCAGCAAAGCACCAGGATGACTGTGAGAACAAGGCTATGTGACTTAGCCCCAGTCTCCTTACCTCAGAGGCAAGCCCCACTTATGAGGGTGCCTCCTTGTACAATTCAGAGATCAAAGTGGATAATTTAAGTTCAAATCAGGATCAAATGAGAAACTGAACATTTTCTGTATTGAGAACATATTTTCTTAGTTATATAAAAAAACACAGAAAGCCATGAACTATTAGAACAAAAACCAAGTAGATGTATGTCTTTAAGTGGATAGTGTATTAACCATTTCCTCTAGTTTTACAAAATATTTCTTTTTGCTAAAGACATTTTTATTATTAAAATTTTTGCACTCCCACAAAAGGATAGATAATAGTAAAATGAAACCCTGTCATCTGCGTCAGCTCTGATCATCTCGTGATCAATTTGGGTCATAACCACCTGCTTCCTTTATCACGGGGATTGTCAGTCACTTCCCTAATGGATATGAAATATGCTGCAAAATTGGTATTCATGTTTTAAGTCTTTCTAGTTACTACAGGCATCTTTGGTGTTAAAATTTTAGAATTTCTAGAATTAGGATAACTAGAATATAAAATTAGAATGTTCAAACAGTTAAATTCATAGCCTGGGTCATACTAATTGGTGTAAGCCTCCTATACGGTAAGTCTTCATATAAATGAAATTATAATAAATATATATTAAGGGAAGTCTAAAGGGGAAAAGATGCAGAAAGACTAAATATAGCCTGAAATGCATTTGCAAGGTAATTATAGATGATTGTATGTGTGAGGATCTATAGGTGCCTATATCTACCATCTATCTGTCAAAAATGAGGATTTTGTTTCTGTGCTAATAAGCAATTCACTCCTTTTTGTACCAACCAACTACATCAGGAAAAGGATGTCAAATCAGAAATGAGGTTGACCTCATGTCCAGGAACAGCATAGACTTAGTTCTACTGACCCAAGCATTCTTAAATTCATGGTCATGTGCTAGTGTTCATAGAGAATCCTCGTCCAATGCCACATGGCATGATTTCCAGTGTCAGGTACCTTGCCTTGGCTATTTGCCCAGGCATTAACTCTTCTATTCAGCTTCAGCTTAGCACTAGAATCTGTGTTAGACATTGTAGTTCCTCACTAAAAATTCTGTCAAATGAATCCTCCCACAATGTTGAAACCTTGTTGTCTATTTCCAAATAGACCCCAAACTCCTCAAGGGAGACTACAGAACTGGGCTGAAGAACACGGCTTTTGGAGCCATGCGAGCCTAGGCTTGAACACAGGGTTTTCCAGTGTACCATGTGTGGTCTTCACAAAGTCCCCAAACCTTCCTGAGCTAAAGCATCCTGCCCTTGCGGGATCCGAACATATGTGTTAGGATTCATCGTTGGATTAAGTCATATGAACCACAGAGGCTACTTTTTTTTTGGTAACTAGTGCGAGGTTTATAGCATAGGGCATTGTGAAGAGCATGTCTTTATACACTTAACGTCTCTGAAATAAAATTGCAAAGCTATGATTGAACAGGTGGCAGCTATACAAAGTTGTCATTAGCTGCCCACATCAAAGAGCTGTGTCAAAGCTTGCAGAATGGACCAGCGTGTCTTGAAAGGGAATTAGAAAGTAATATTGCGAAATTCCTTAGCTTCTAGTAAACTGTGGCTATTCATCTATTTTATTAATTGTTTTAAGTGCTACATCATGATGTGGATCATGGCACAGTTGCGGAAAACCATAGACATTAATCATTCTCGGATGAAATGTAATTCAATGTAGAATAATTGATAGGAAATACAAAGCAGTCTTCAAAAGACTTTAATTAACTTTTTTCATTCCTCCTCCTCCTCCTCCTCCTCCTCCTCCTCCTCCTCCTCCTCCTCCTCCTCCTCCTCCTTCTCCTCTTCCTTCTGTTGATTCTGATCTTGGAGCTTCAACTCCTGGGCACTGTTACAAGGCTAGCAGTCTACTACTTGACCTACAGCTTCAGTTTCACCTTTTTTTTGGGGGGTGTGGTGGTGGTGTGATGGTTATTTGGAGATAAGAGTCTGATGTACTTTCTTGCCTGATCTGGCTTTGAACCGGAATCCTCATATCTCAGCCTCCTGAATAGCTGGTATTATAGGCATGAGCCACTGATGCTTGATTACCCATCTATCTCTTTACGTAATAAGGAAGTGTGTTCTCATAGCTTGTTTCCTTCTTAGTAGTGTGTAAAATAACACTGCAGTCTTGAACTAATCACACTTCAGATTTGATGACATGAATAGCAAGTAACTATCACGTAATGTTTCTTTCATAGCACTAAGTAAACAATTATTCAATTTGTTAAAGAGTAGGGTTTTTACGAAAAATTAGCACTTCTTTGCAAATTATATGGCTTTAATTTTAACATTTATTTCTCATATTCATTGCGATTTATTATTGTGTAAGATATATGTTAGGGATTCAAGTTTATTGTTTTTTCAAATGGTTTATTGGAAGTTTTCATGCCATTGATTTGTGATACCATCTTTGATATATATTAAAATTTCATTTTATTCTGAGGTCAGTATTTGTACTCCATTTCACCCTTCTATCAGTCTATTCAGGTGCTAGTTCTGCACAGAGAAGCCATGAAGGACCATCTTAAATGTATGAATCAACTGATTGAGACTGATGTTTTAGAATGTGTTATATTACCTTGAATCAAAAAACATCTTCACCTCTCTAATCTCTGAGCACATCTTTCTTTTTGTCCAAGTTTCTGTCATCTTCTTTAGGAACTTTTTTTTTTGCCAGTCCTGGGCCTTGGACTCAGGGCCTGAGCACTGTCCCTGGCTTCTTTTTGCTCAAAGCTAGCACTCTGCCACTTGAGCCACAGCGCCCCTTCTGGCCATTTTCTGTATATGTGGTGAATTGAGCCCAGGGCCTCATCTATATGAGGCAAGCACTCTTGCCACTAGGCCATATCCCCAGCCCCGCTTTAGGAACTTTTAAGTTTTCCATGTATAGGTTTTGCAAAAGGTTTCTTACATTTATATCTAAGCATTTTATAATTTGTCTTTCTATTTTAATGGGGTTCTCTTCAATATTATACCTTAGACCCAGTTTAGAACTTAACCAGTTATTTGTGTATTCATGTATTTAGTGTGAGTCATGGGGCTTGAACTCAGGGCCTAAGGGCTATCACAGAGCTTTGGTGTTCATGCCTAGGGTTCTACACTTGAGCCCCAGTTCCATTTCTGGTTTGCCTTCCTCCCTCCCTCCCTTCCCTTCCCTTTCTCTTTCTTTCATTCCTTCCTTCCTTTTCCCCTCCCTTCCTCCATCCCTTCCTTTTCCTTCTTTCTTTCCTCTTTTCCCTTTTCTTCCCTCCCTTTCCTTCCTTCTCTTCTCTTTCTTGCCTTCCCTTTTCCTTCCTTCCTTCCTTCCTTCCTTCCTTCCTTCCTTCCTTCCTTCCTTCCTTCCTTCCTTCCTTCCTACCTTCCTCCCTCCCTCCCTCCTTCCCTTCCTTCCTGCCTCCCTCCCTCCCTCCCTCCCTTCTTCTCTTTCTTTTCTCTTTGGTTGCTAATTGGAGATGACTCTTATGGACTTGACTTGAGACTGTCCACGCTGGCTTCAAACTGTGATCCTCAGGTCTCATCCTCACAAGTAGCTAGGATGACAGGTGTGAGCTACTGGCACCTAGCTTCTAACTGCTTATTTTTATGTATTGAAGGCTATTGCTTCTAGGTTGCTAATTTGACATGCTATTTGATTCTTGAATTCTATCTTTTGGGGGCAATGGAATGATGGCCCTGGGGTTTTAATTCAAGGACTGTGACTATTATGCGAAGTTCTCTACCACTTGAGTTACTTTTCAAGATTTTCTTTTACCTTTTGTTTTTGCCTTAGTTATTTTTGTTAGGTTTTTAAAGTAGGTAGCCGGTAAAGGAGAACACCACGCGGTATTCAGGCAGGAAAGAAAGTTTATTACCGAACTGCTGGCCTGTGGCCAAGATGATCCATGGCCGGAGAGAAGGGAGAGAGAGAGAGAAACCCCCACCCAGCCCTGCCTTATATCTAGGGCAGGGGCAAGGGGTGTGGCCAGGTGGATTAGGATGTGACCTCAGGGAAAGGGGAGGTAACTGCCTCCAGGTCTGCAGGTTACCCAGGTAACTGGGTGGAGACTTAATGAGGTGGGGGCATCTACATGGAGATTCTAGCCTTTTAATAGTTATGAAAAGGGGCGAAGACTCTCTCTGGCTGCTTCCTGCTGGCAAGGGGCATCGGCATTAGGGGTAAAAGGCAGAAATGTGGCCCCTCCTGGAGAAGGCAAGCAGCAGGGTCCCTTGGTGGTAGATGCCAGTCCTTGAATGAAGCCTGGAAGAAGTTTCATGAGGCAGGGGCTGGACAAAAAAAAAAAAAAAATTGGGCTGGGGATATAGCCTAGTGGCAAGAGTGCCTGCCTCGGATACACGAGGCCCTAGGTTCGATTCCCCAGCACCACATATACAGAAAACGGCCAGAAGCGGCGCTGTGGCTCAAGTGGCAGAGTGCTAGCCTTGAGCGGGAAGAAGCTAGGGACAGTGCTCAGGCCCTGAGTCCAAGGCCCAGGACTGGCAAAAAAAAAAAAAAAAAAAAAAAATTAAGGCAAAAGGAAGGGCTTAGGGCACAAAATTAAAAATTGGGTGACTTGGCTAGTTCTTATACTCAGGTATGGACATTAGATGGACAAGGTACTATCTCTTGATCCCCCGGCTCTGATTAATTTTGAAAGGGTGAGACAAAGTGACTCCATTTTGGATGCGATCATTTTCCTCTTACTCTACTCCATGATACTTGTTCCCAGAACTGGCTGAGTCCCAGTGGCCTAGGTGCTTGTTGCTGGGATGGCTTGCCCCCGTTGGCATTCACAGGATTTGAACTCAGGGCCTGGGCATTGTCCCTGAGCACTTCTGTTCGAGGCTAGTACTCTACCACTTGAGCTCCACTTCCAGCATTTGTCTGGTAAGAGATAAGTCTCTTCAGCCATGCTTCCAGCCTGGCTCTTTGCTGGTTAGTTGGGAGATGGAGTTAGAGATTTTCTGCCCAGGCTGGCTTCGAACTGTAATCCGAGGCGTCTTTGCCACAAAAGCCCTTTTTTATTTCCAATTAAAACAACAAGGAGACCAAGGGGACTAGAGCTTACCTGTACCTTGTCAAGAACTGACCAAATACTTGCCAGAATCCTACAATGACATAATTCAGTAGATGTGATGAGTTTTATCACAGATATATAGCTAGATGGACATACTAACACATGACGTTTACACATACATACACACATGGAACACTCATACACACTGTGTACATAGGTTTTACAGCATGCAAAAATGAATTTCAGCAGTAGACTCTTTCGGAATTCCAATAGTAAATGACATTTTTTGTCCAATATTTTAGAACCACGTGGTCGGTTAGAAAAACAATTTTGCTAGCAAACAACAATTTTCAGATTATAAAATGGAGAAACCATATTTTGATAAACTCTAGTGGGATGCCATGTTGAGGGGGGTGGCAGGAGGACACAAACACACTAATAGAGAACAGGTAGCAAGGCATAATGGCGCCTGAGCTGATGCCTGTTAAACCCTGTTGGGATGGGTCTTTCACCTTGATGGAAGGGGCATCTACAGGGAGCCCACAGGGAGAGGACCTAACAATTTTTTAGATAGGTTCTACTGTTGGTGCTAAGGCTGGCCTTAAATCATGAGCCTCTTACCTACTGACATCTGGCTTCCCAGGTGCAAATCACCATGCCCAACTACTTGTTCAGAAAAGGTCTCACTAACATTTTCTCCTATGGGTTAGCCTCCAGGCGAGATCCTCTTTGAACTGCATTGGAAGTAACTTAGATTACAGATGTGAGCCAATGTGGTGGCCTTTGAATTCTTTTAAATCGAATTTAATTTTGTTTATAAAAAGGTTACATATTTTTGTTTTTATTGCGAATGCGTTATATTTCCATAACATTTTCAATTAAATATTGAGTATAGTCTTACCACAAAAGCATCACTTCTGTATAGCAAAACTACCTAACAGCCAAGCTACCAAAAGACTTTTTGTTTTTGTTAATACCAGGGTTTGAACTCAGGGCTTCATGTTTGCTTAGCTATCACTCTACCACTTGAGCCATACTTCCAGCCCAGTCTTTAGTTCAGTATTTTGAAAATGGAGTCTCTTCAATTTTCTTGCCTGGGTTGGCTTCAAACCTTGATCCTCCAGAACTCAGCCTTCTGGGTAGCTAGAACTATAGTTGTGAGCCACCAGTGCTCAGAAAACATTTTAAAATCTAACCCACAGATGCCTGCTTAATTATTTTAATTCTGAATATTTAAATCCTTTAAGATGTAACATGTTATTTGGAAACCACTATGGCAGGGCTGTAACATTCATATATTCAAGTGCTTTTCTAATGTGAATTTAGCTTATCTCATTGAAAGGCTTTTGAAACGACATGCCTGTTGTGACACTAGGACAATCGGCATTCCACTTGGAGTCTGTTGTGATTTCCATCAAGGAAAGGCTCTCCCTGTCTTCGCCACATTAAATCCTGTGATCAATGTTCTGTATTGTTAAAGTGTTTTCAAGTTTACTGCATTTTGCCAATCTTTGCGGCCGATGAAATTGACTACCTCTTCTTTCTCAGTAGCACCACTTGTTTACTGTAGGATAAATGCTTATCTAGAATATTTGGGGTTTGTTTTCTTCACAGACTGCTGAGATGTACTTTTTCTCACCCCAGAGCATTGATTTTTAGGGCTCCTGTCAGAGCATCATCTCATGTCTGGGAAGCTTCTATAAGAAACAGATATTTTGTAGTCTTGGCTCCATGTAGAGCCAAAGAACTTGGCCAGAAGATATCCTGCAATTTTCCTCACAAGTAACATTTTAGTGTTTAATAACCCATACGATCCTAGAATTCTTTTTCTTATACCCATATTCAATTATGAATGGTACATATATTTTGAGCTTCGATTTGAAACGACTGGATAAATGACCTTTCCTAGAGAAACAGATAACCCACACAGGATCTGGGCAAGTGTCAAAGTATTGTGAAATAAACTGAAAATATAACCTTCCTGAGCTGCAAGAAGAAATGTTCAATCAAGTGCCCATCGCTGCAAAATGTTTGTGCTGCACAGAGATGGGTGATTGTCATCAATGTTTTTGGATGCGATCCTTTAGGATTCTCTTGAGTAATATTAGCACTAGAACCACACAGGCAGTGTAAGATGAATGGTAATATGGAGTCAGACAAATGGAAGGTGTGCTGTCAAGGTAATGGACGATCTACAGTTTCAGACACCCCAGGAAGATCTCAGTAAGCACACTGTGCTTGAGCAGACAGGACAGGCTGACCTTAGATTCCTGTTGCTGCTTGTTTGCCTGATGTTTGACACTGACATGTCCGATGATTTCTGATTGTAAAGCAGAACTCTAGTGATTAGCATAGTAACTAAGTCGTGTGGTCGTTCAGAAAGGAATGCCATTCATTTGCAGACTGCAGGAAAACAACCAGCATGATGGATAATAATTAAGTGCAGGGATAGAAACTCCTAAAATTGTGGCAGATATTTTTTGGTAGCAGTTAAGCTCTGTGTGTGTGTGTGTGTGTGTGTGTGTGTCCTATTTTTCCCAGTACTGTAGATTGATCTCAGGGTTTGGAGCTTCCTAGGCAGGCCCTCTCTCACTGGAGTTGACCTCAGATTCCTATTGCTGATTGTTTGCCTGATGTTTGACACTGGCATGTACAGTAATTTCTGTTTGTAAGTAGTCATGGTTATTCTCAAGGTAGGGTCTTGTTCTTTGCTCAGACTGGCCTGGGATATGATTCTTTTCTTGTGCTTCCCTGTGTTGCTGAATATAATAAATACACACAACTGCACCCAGTCTTTGTGCTTCCCATCTCATAGTTTGAATAATAGGTGCCTGGCACTGTGCACAGCCATTTCCTGGACTTGAACTGAGATCCCTCTCTCTGTCTCTGTCTCTCAGATAACTAGTATTATGTGCTGAGCTACTTAACAGGGTTTTTCTTCCTGATGGACATCTAACCTATTTTGGCCAATACAATTTTGAATCACAATTTCAAATTATTGTGTTCTGCTTTTGTAATCTAAAATTATGTCATAAACAGGTTGAAATATTTTATTTTACAGTACTTAAATAATGACTATTTCAAGATGAGGTAAGAATCATCAGATTGATCCGTTATTAATTACTAATTCCTTTTTTTCTTTTTCTTTTTGTTTTTAGTATTCAATTACTCAAGTGCTTTACAAGTGTTACATTTAAATATTCTGACAATTCTATGGAATAGATGTTTTGTTATGTTACTTCACAGAGTGAACTGAAGCAGAGAAAAGTAGTAAATAAAGGCGTGGTATTTGAAGGCCATAATCCTACCCAGAGAATTTATAGATTCTAACAGATATGCTTCATATATATACTGTTGGAAATCAGGCATTGTGACATTGTTGTGTGGTAAAATATACCTTAAATCAGATACAAAACAAGTCACAAAAAAATAAGAGAAGCCACATCTTGAAAGTCTGTAGGCCGGCCAATTGGCCAATTACAAAAAACCTGCATCCCTGAACAGAGCTTGCACCAGGCTTTCAAAAGTTGGGCGGAAAGCTAACCTCAGCAAAGCACTGCACAGAAACACAGCAGAAAGAGCAGAGCTCTCCTGGGCCTAAACACAAGGTACACGGTATCTACACAGTCCCCCCAAAGGCGGAGGGCAGGGGGCTTTACCCATTGATTCAGGCACCTGCAATTCCACAAGTGGCTTTTCTCACCTCCAGGCCTTAGAGCTGGGTGAACAGCTCCCCATCTCCTGGACTAGGCTCCAGGGTGTGTGCTTCAAGAACACCCCCAACACCTTGCCAGGCACTGAGATGGCATAACATTCCCCAATGCTCTTATGAAAATGAAATCTTTCATTTCCTCACTTTATCCCCCGCTGCTCTTAGGCGCATGAAATCAAATTATTGATCTTTTTAGTGAGAGAGCTGTATGGGGCCCATTTAACCATAGTTTACAAGGAAAAAGCCCTTTTGGCCTACATCTGTCATATTAGCATGAGAACATAACCAGCCTTGTCCAGGGCCTGGTGGGTAAGATTTACCAATCTATGTCTCACGAAAGAATGTTCCACGATCAAAGTCTTAGTTCCAGTAGATGCAAAGCAGTCGTCCATTGGGAAGCAGTCGCAGTGATGGTATTGTTGATGGGAGTTGGTTTGACTCCATCTCCATCAGTTAAAAGAGGGCAGAGGCTCCTCTAAGAGCTCCTGAGTCCTGGAGCTCCAGGACTGCCTCTGTCTGCTGGGAATCTGGAAGATGCCCTTGGCTGTGAACCATAGTACCCCCTTCCCAAGGGTAAGCGCACCCCCCTGCATTGTGTGAGCCCGCCAAATCAGTGCACCAATTCTAACTAGAATGATAGGTTGGTTCAAACAGTTACTGTGTGGCAGGCTGTAACTCCATTGGCCACCTGTGCGGCCTGGCAGGACTATGCGGTTTTCTGTAAGTGTTGTAACCTCATTGGCCACCTGTGTGTGGCCAGGCTTGACCATATAGTATTTGCCTTTATGAACCCCAACTTGAGCACTGCTTGGGGTCACAGTGTCAGCCCCCAAGTCTGCACTGTGTCCCTGGCAGGTCAGCTGGTTTTTCATGGTCGCAGTTCAGCCCTCAAGTCTGTGCTGCGTCCCTGGCTGGTCAGTTCGCTTTTTGCTTCCCCAATAAACCCATCTTTTTACTTGAGACTGTCTCTGAGTGATGGACTCTTGGAGGGACGGAGACTCCCCGTCCCTCGAACCCCGTAACATGTGCCAAAGTCAGTTATAGTGACAACAGGGGAAAAAGCATGGGGAAGAAAGATGGAAGAAAAAGGCATAACCTTTTTTTTCTTTAAATCTTTCAATTTATAGAACTCCTCAGACTCATTTCCAGGAGTGGGTTAGTGATTTATAATTAAATTATAGATTAATTTATTTCCTTTTAGTTTCAAAATATGTAAATGTTGAACATTTGTAACAGCTCGGGTCTAGTGAGACCAATACACTGTGTTTAACAGTGGAAAATTTCAGTAATATGAGTGAGCCATCATATATCTATATCTATATCTATATCTATATCTATAGATACGTTCATCATATATATTACATATTGTGCCCGGCACTTGAACTCAGGGCCTGAGCACTGTCCCTGAGCTTTTGTATCCAAGGCGATATATCACTCTACCACTTGAGCTACAACTCCACTTCCAGCTTTGGTGGTTAATTGTTGATAACAGTCTCACCGATTTTCCAATGTGGGCTGGCTTTGAGCCACAATCATCTATCTGATCTCACTACTCTCAATAGCTGGGATTACATGAATGCCAGCAGCGCCCAGCTTCATTACGATACTGGAGAGAAGCCCGTGCTAAACACTGTGAGTCACTGGCCACAGCCTCCAACTAGCAAGAGTAGAGCCAGCAGTGATGGGCATGGCCTCTTTGGAAGACCTAGCAGTGAAGGGCGAGACATTACTGCAGCAGCCGTCCCCCGAAGGTGAGCACTGCTTTAATCTCTGTACATGCTCCACGGGGCCTTGGGTGTGAGCAACATCAGATTTCTTGCACGGAAGCTCCAGGGAACTGCAGAGGAGGCTCTGAAAGGTCAGACTAGCCCGGGAGCTACAGAGGAGCTGGCGCCCCGGGAGGAGATAGAAGCCCTGAGGGGTCATTCTTCCTCCAGCATGCTTCAGGTGGCCGCCTGAATGAAGAGAGGCTCAATTTGTCCAAAAGGAATGAGTCATGGCCTCACTCTGGATCCTGACGCTCAGTGCACTTTTCCTTCCCTCCTGCTTTTCTGAGCGGGAGCTCCTGTCACACAGCCCGGCATGCAGCGCCTCAGCTGTGAAGATTGCTGGAACTTGAAACCATACTGGGAACAATGGGTGAAAAAGTTAATCTCTTCTTCTAAGGAAGTCAAAGTTCCTATTCAAAGTCATGGTTGTGAAAGAAGACACCTGTCACTAGTTTACCTGACTGCCTCTGGTTCTGTCCTTGCTGACTCTGTTTATTCCTCTTTAACCCTCTCCACCTGAGTCTATCACTTCTATAGTCACCTCGAATGCCAGGGCTGAGCCAGAAACTTCCTCAGCGACTGTCATCCTCTCTTCCCATTTCTTATCTTGATAAGGCCGTGGATGACTGGTTCTTAGATAATGATCAATCAGATCACAGTCTGGCCAAGACCAGCAAACTATGAATTCCTCTTGTTCTTTTCCTATGTAATCTAGAAGCTAATGTCAGAGTCCCAAAGAGAGACAGACAAGGGTCACCGAACCCCTTTTTTCTGTTCTTTCTGATGTTGTTATGTTAGAATAAACCTTTCTCTTCCATTCACCCTTACCTGTCTTTTTAATATCTTATTGGCACAGGTGACCTAGCCTAGTCCATTGAGACTCCCAGACCTGGGCTTTTGCTCCAAACTCCAACAACATTATCTTTATCACAAAAAAGCTTTGGCTTGTATCATAGCTCAGGTATCAGGAGGCTCTTCAGTCTCCACATGCATTGGTGATTCACTTTGCACCTGTGACCAGGGCTCCTTGAGCAGCAGCAGCAGTAAGGGAGGGAAGCTAGGTGCTGGGGGGTCGTGGCTGTCATCCTAGCTACTCAAGAAGGTGAGAGCTATGGATCACCATGGTTCAAAAGCAGTCTGGCCAGAAAAGTCCATGAGACTCTTATCTCCAATTAACCACCAAAAAGCTGGATGTGGAGCTGTAGAACAGTGCCAGCTTTGAATGATAAAAAAACAAAACTAAGAGACAGTGCACAAGCCTTGAGGTCAAGTCCCAGCATCAGCACACAGACACACACACACACACACACACACACACACACACAGACACACACACACACACACACACACACACACACACACACCACTAGAAACAAAAATCAAGGGAAATACATCTTGCCAGGAGATAGCAAATAGAGCAAATATATTAGAGGGTAATTAAGTGCTAGGGCAAATTACCTTGCATGTATAATGCTTTTCTGTCTTTACTTATGATCTAACAAGATACGTAATTATAACTATAAAGAGAAAGTAGTGTATTTTATATTAATCTAATAAAGTATAAAAATCACAGTATGGTACATTTCTTTAATGACTTTTGTGTTTTCCATTGCTTGTTTATTTAAAGGCTCTTGGTAGAAAAGCAGGCCTGGAGAGAAATGAAAACTCACTTATAGTACGTGTCTTCCAAGTTTAAACATTTTCAAGCCAGAGGTCAGTGGCACACCCTGTAATCCTAACTCCTCACAAGGCTGAGATCTGGGGATCATGGCTCAAAGCCAGTCTAGACAGAAAAGTGCATGGGACTCTTATCTCCAATAAACTACTCAGGAAAATCTAGAAGTGGAGCTGTGGCTCAAGTGGTAGAGCACTAGACTTAAGTAAGAAAAGCTCAAGAACAGCATGCAGGCTGAGTTCAAGTCCCAGAACAAGCATAACATTAAATTTCAGTTCTGTCTGTAGCGAACCCATGCAACAGGCTTTCGTGTTTTGCCCTTGGACAGTTCTTGCTCATCAACCCTTTAGACCGTGCCATTATCCCGATTCTTTGTCATGGTAGATTAGGATGTGCACGTGTGGCCCGCCCACCCCAGAGAAGCTGTGCAGAACATGCCTCACTGTATGTCAATGAACATGTAAGAAGCTGGGTGTTTATCCACTAACTGTCCATCTGTTGTTGACTGAGTGCAGTTTCCAGAGTCATTAACTCTCTTTCTTTGCATGTGGGCTCAGAGAGTTCCCGCACTGCAGCAGGCTGTGTAACAGATGTCCAAATTCCTCAGAATCCCATCAACCTATCATTCTGGTGTGTGTGCTCTGTCTTTCCATGTCTGAGGGCTTTGGAAGAGCCCATGAGGGCTCCTAGACATAGTGAGCTAGAAGCACTAGGGAATTAACATGACCAAATCCCTATTCTCCAGCCCATAAACAGTAACTCTAGTGAGCTACTGGTAGGTCGCCTGGCTCCATCCTTTCTTTGGTGGGATGTTTCCGAAAAGAAAAGGTGTTTCTTTATACCAGTATTGTTCCAAATGTGTTCTTCTGTCTGGTGTAAGAGCTGTAGTCTGCCTCGGAGGGCATCTGCTTTTGGTCACGTGGCAACACATTCCCCTCTCTGCATCTTCTGCATTCTCTGTCTTCCCTTTTATTGTATTTGTTCTCTAACAAGTCTAAACTCAGGTTCATGGATGTCCTAATATGTACATGTGCTTTTATCAGGCATTCCCAACTCAAGTCCAACTTTTTAAAGGATGCATCTTTCAAAAGAAGTACAGTCATGTTTCATTCGGTTCATAAACTATGACCTAGTGGTATGCATTCTCTTGGAATAACATTTTGTGCTTAGCTTTTAGGCTAAGATTTCCTACATACCATGGCTATCTTCTCTGTTTGAATGAAATTGGAGGAATATATGGAAAACATCCCTGTTATTTTCATTAGTCATATTCTTTTCACTTAGAATATATGGAGATTAACATAGTTAATTTCCTTTGGATATAATTGATTCCTAAAGATTATAGATTAAGTATTGACGTTCTCATCGGAAGATATTTAGAGAAAGAAAAACTAGGAGAGACTATAAATATTCATAAGAAGAACTTGGGCAAGCATTGTGGAAGTGATATACTAATTACTTTGAGAATAATAAATTATCACAATGTCACAATGTTAGTAATTTCTATTCAATCCTTATCTACTCATATATACAGCTTGATAGATATCCTTTCTATATTCTATTATCATCCCAATTAAGCCTCTTGAGTATAGTGTTTGATTGCTACTGTGACCATAAATTCTAATGAAACTAAGAGAAATGAGACTACCACATTAGTTGAAAGAATAAGCAATAAGAATAATAATGTGCTCTAAGTTCATTGAATAAGGAAAGTCTTTGTGGTGATTGTTATTTATTAATTCCAAGAGAGAAAGGGATGAGCTAGTGAGCCAGGGAAAAGAACGATAGTTTATTAAGTTCATTTACCTCAATTGTAAGGAATAGGAAGTTAATGAAACTGAACAAGTGGGGATACTGTTCAAGCCAATGATAGAGAATGAATATTAACATCCTTAAAATATGATTTTTCCAAGCCAAATGGCATAGAAATTGAGAATATGAAGATTTCACACAAGTACCAACCTTAATGAGTTCAATTTGATCCCTTGGGCTTTGGTAAGATCAAGCCATATATTTCTCAAATAGAGAAGACATTAAAATCCTTTCTTTACTGCCACATTGTCATAAATCTCTCTAATCATGGATGAGGCCTACTTTGGAATGAGCACAGTTTTTAGAGAGAAATATTTTCACAACTTTTCAATATAGAAAGGGAGGAAGGGAATGAGGGAAGAAGAGAGGGAAGAAGTAGGGAAGGAAAGAAGGAAGGAAGGAAGGAAGCAATGAAGGAAGGAAGGATGGAAGGCAGAAAGAAAGGAGGGAGGGGGAGGGGGAAGGAAGGAGAGAGAAAGAAAGAGAGAAGGGAGAAAGAAAGAGAAAGGGAGAAAGGAAGGGAGGGAGGTGGAGGTAGGGAGGAAGGAACTTCCTGCTTTCATTTCCTGGAGTTCATTTGGATAAATACTATTTGTACGACCTGATGCCCATAGCCATTGTGCCGTTCTGTTCCTTTCCAGCTGTCCTCCTTGGGTCTCATTGTTAATGCTTAGAGAGCTGTATAATTTATGATTATCTATTATATCTAGCTTCCACATATGAGAAAACATGTACTGTTTGTCTCTCTGAGTTTGTCTTACCTCACTTAACATGGTTTGTTCTAGGTCAATCCAAAGAAATTAACCTTTTAAAAAACAACATGTCCTAGAAGAGAGTCTTCGTTTTCTGTCTGTGTAGCCCCTTTTGAACTTCGAAGCTGATTGTGTTTAAGGCAGTCAGCCAGCCAGAGGCTGAAATAAACGACCAGCAAGTAAGCTTGCTAGGGTAGCATGGCAGGAATAACCCACCTCACATTGCTCACGGAAAATCCTACCTCTGACCATTCTAGCACTGATGGTTACAGGAGAAATATGTGGAAACCGAGGAGTGAATGAGTACAGACAAGTCCCAGATCTGTGACAAGCCACCGCCTCTCGCCCTGGTTAACACAAGGGGGCATGCTCCAGCTTCAAGTGAGCGGCGGTGCAAACCACGAGTTAGAAACTTCTTCTTCAGAGAGGAAACTCCTACCTTGGGATCCTGCCCACTGTGAGCCCCGACTGAACTGAAAGGAACCCCAAAGGCAGAGAGGTGCATGTTGAAGGCCTGGAGCTCTTTGGCCAGGGCTGTGATCTCTTCAGATTTCATGGCATGAGACGGGAAGCTGAGCTCCCCGCATGAAGTCTCCACTGCACGAATACCAGATGGTTCTGAGCAATATTGGTCTTGTCACTATCATTTCCTTCTGGCCCTTTTCTCCCCCTCCCCCTAAACTTCCCTCTTTCCTGATGGGCAAATGCATTGTGCAGCGCGCTGTTCCTGGCGCCCTGATTGATCAGCTCCCGCGCTTGCTGCAATGGCGACTCCTCCATCAGTGACTCCAGGGCGCAGGGGAACCGCGTGGAGACGAAGCGCACGGCAGGCCGGGGGGCCGGGACGGGGCTCTGGGGACCCAGGTGGCAGAGGCTTGCCCCGGCTGGGGACCCTGCCGGTCCTGCCCTCCCCCTTCCCTGTCCCCCTCCCTCTGAGATGCTCTGCTTGGGGAACCTGAGGGGCATTTTTGGCCGAACCCCCTAATTCCACCCAGGAAGCTGCTGGAAGCTGCTGCTGCGTTCCCAGTGGTGGGGAGGACTTGAAACTGTCAGCCCTTGAGTTCAATCCCCAGCAAAGAAAAAAGAAAAGAAAACAAAGAAAAGAATATGTGTATGTATAATATAATTAATATATATTTTACAATATGTAATATATATATAATTTTCTCCAGTTATTTTTAAATCCTTATACATCCTCAGATCTCAGCCTCCTGACACAATGGGGTTTGAAAGGCCTCTCCCCACCGTCATCTAACTGAGTCCAACTCTATTTTTTCCGTTCCCCAAAGAAGCACAGACGAGTCCACCTTTCTTTTTCTTTTAAAATGTATTCCAAGAGACGTAACGCATTACTTTCTAATGGAAAATAATGTGATTTGTTTTTATAAGGTTGTAAGGTTTATGAATCTTAGTTGAAGATACAGGCCAAAATGATTTAAAAAAACAATAATGTAAGATTTACACACAAGTTAATCCTTCTGCTCTCTTTAGCTCTTAGGAGGATGGACGAAAGGGGAAAATTGTGATGCATGGGAGTCATTATCCAGTAACTGTGCGTGCTTTCTAAAGGGATTTACTTTATTAAAGGCCTCTGGTAACAGGAATGAAGCCCCCCTGGAGGCGGAGGGAGTGTCTGAAATGTTCAGCTCTTGATGGAGTCCCTTTCACAGTAGCTCACTTTTTATATGTCCCTAAGGAGGTTTTCTGGCCCTGTGGAAGTTCTGGCTTTCTTGGCCAGAAACCTGCCTGACTCCCATCCAGCATGGTAGCAGTCAGTGGCCTCTGGGTCACTTGGTGTGGTCTACCACCACACCAAGGGGAAGGCCATGGTGTACGTGTAGCCCTCTCCACCTTGGCCCAGTGTGGACCCCCACACGGCATCTCTGCCTAAACGCTCCCTGAACGGCCAATACAAGGTCCCAGCCAAGGGGAGAAATCAAGTGGATCGCATGTGCAAAGAAAACAGGACCAGGCACCTAAGAATGAACCTTCCATTCATTCCATTGAATGAAACAAAACAACCAAAAAATAGGATGCCATTAATTTGTTTAGAGACTCAATTAGTACAGTTAATTACAATGGCAGGGAAGGTTAACAAGGATCATATAATAACATTTTCCTTACAATTCACCTGCCTTGGAGCTCTGTTAATTTTTTTTTTTTTTTTTTTTTTGGCCAGTCCTAGGCCGTGAACTCAGGGCCTGAGCACTGTCCCTGGCTTCTTTTTTGCTCAAGGCTAGCACTCTGCCACTTGAGCCACAGCGCCCCTTCTGGCCGTTTTCTGTATATGTGGTGCTGAGGAATCAAACCCAGGGCCTCATGTATATGAGGCAAGCACTCTTGCCACTAGGCCATATTCCCAGCCCCTGTTAAATTTTGTTTTTGAAATTAGATTCTGACATAACACCAGGGAGAAATCAAGCAAAACACCCACTTAAAATTGAACTCGCAACCGTTTTTGCTTCCACCAAGGAAGGAGAAGCAAAAGGCAACCACCTTGGGAAAAGACAGGGAATTTATTGAAGGCCAGAGTCCTGCACTGGTCTCCTGCTGGAGGTGGAACAAGAAACACTCGCCTGCTCAGAACACCCCACAGGCAGAGGGCAGTTTCCTGATGAAAAAAAAATCAAAATACAGTACATTCTTTTCAGAAGCTCGTAAAGCAGAAACAACAGAAGAACATCTGAAGGGACTGAAAACGATCATGTTAACTCACATTACTATGCCTCAAAAAAAAAAGATGTCAAAACTTAAGACCACTAAATGCTTTTCTGCTCAATTAAAGCTTACAGAAATTCTTGCCAGCTGATCTTTCTACTGTAAGTGGAAAAGGATGATCTCCACTGAAAAGCCAGACACTAATGAGAAAAATATCAAAACAAACATACCAGATATTCTCAATTTCTAATGCTTTTATGATGAAATTGACTCATGGAAGTAAAAAACAGAAGGGGGAAGAGTGACACTATACTGTGAGAGTCATCGCACATGTAGAAGTAAATATGTGATAATCAGATTACACATGATGGAGAATGTAAATCTTACAGGTAGATGGACGGTAAGCCATGAAGGGGTGCACCGTGGGTCCCCTAAGACGGTTCCTATTCCGAATACTGACAACTTCCAGCTAGAGACACTGTCCTAACACATTCACTTGTGGTAAACATTCAAATGATTTTTGTAAGGCAGTTTGGCATTTTCTCATGCTGCAAAACACAGATCACACAACTCAGCTTTTCTATTCCTTGGCATCTTTCCAATAGAAACAGACATAAGTGTGCATAGAAAGAAGGAAGGAACCGCTATGGGCTCCCTCAGGGAAAGGGCACGGGGAGCGTCTTCTGTTGGCCTCAGAGTGGCCCAAAGGAAGAGGTGGTGTGGAAAACGCTATGAACGGGACAGAAAAGTCCTGGCAGGATCAAAGACCAGAGAGAGAAGTGTGTGCTAGTGACCGGCAGACACAAAGGCATCTTCTATGATGTCACCTCTTCCAACCTGAGTCCTGGCACCAACCACATAAGGTCACAGAGCACAGGCTGAATTTTGGAGCAAGTGACCCGTTGTGGGAAACGCAGCCAAGCCTTACTTTACATTTAAGCTGTCATTCCTCAACTAACAAGCTCTCCAGAATGCCATTGGAGTTGCTGGAGAAGTATGAGAAAGGTTTTTGGTGCTAGCACACATGGATTTGTTTGGATTAAGATTTTTTTTTCTGCATTAAATTCTTGAGGTAACAGTAAAATCCAGAACTATAATAGCAACAGCAAATGTTTGCTTCTCCTTCTCATTCCAAGAATTTTTGATAGAAAAATTTCTGACAGTTTCTAACTTGGAAAGTGGGCACAGGTGCTCACATTGGCAGCACACACAGTAACGTTAGGAGGAAACACAAGTTTCCCCTGACCCTTGTACAGGGCGGGAACACAAATTCACGAAGCATTCACTTTACATGATCATCATTCAGAATTTTCTTCCACGTCTTTAAGCCTTCAAGATTAGTTTGAGGGGGCTGGGAATATGGCCTAGTGGCAAGAGTGCTTGCCTCGTATACATGAAGCCCTGGGTTCGATTCCCACATATATAGAAAATGGCCAGAAGTGGCGCTGTGGCTCAAGTGGCAGAGTGCTAGCCTTGAGCAAAAAGAAGCCAGGGACAGTGCTCAGGCCCTGAGTCCAAGGCCCAGGACTGGCAAACACACACACACACACACACACACACACACACACACACACACACACACACACACAGATGATTAGTTTGAGGTAGTGTCAATTCCTTCCTTCCCCCACTAGATCTCAAATTGTGATGAGCCTCTTTTATATTGTGTGCTCTTAAAAATATTTTAAATGAGGAGAATTTATTTCAAGGTCATGCATGCGTATTTTTTCTTACCAATTTGATCAAACTATCAATATAACCATGAAGGAAAATAAGGCATTTTCTTTTCTTTAGACTTATTCCAATAATTTAAAAAATAATATAAAGTGTTATTAAAGCTTTATACAGAAAGGCATTAATGGAGAGGCATAATTATCATATTTTAATTCAAATTATTTCTAAGTTCACTTACCTGAAATGTTGAGAAAAATGGGCATTCCTACCATGAAAGTTTATTCTCTGAGAGCAAATTTACAATGACATGCCACTTTTGTCCGTGCTTTAGTTTTGTATATGAGACATTTCTTATGACCTTATAATGTTTTTCAGTTGTTTTTTTCTTTAAGAGAGGAAAGAGTGAGATAAAAACTTAATGAGGAGTTTTGAAAAGTAATACAAACAACAAAACTGTAACACGATTTTTAAAAAGATGACTGAGTTAAAATTACTGAACCATTATTTTATACCTCCTTAAAAATATTTGAGAACAAGGTACATGTATTATGTGTCACATCATTGGGCAAACTGTTCAAGCAGTTTTTAAAAACTTCCCTGTATAGGAAAAAAAAATTATTAAGGGTGTCAAAGCCATGCTTGTCTATTTGCTGTATACATGTAATGAAGTTGTAGATAAAGTGTAGTGCATTGAAACAAATGAACTAAAAGTAGATATTTTTACTATACAAGGGTGCTGGTGCTGAAAAACATATATTTTTGGAAATGTAGCATTTTATACTTTCAAGTGTTATAAAAAAGAAAAAGAATAAAGAAACCCTTTATTTCATTGCAAAGTTTTTCTGGTGGTTGTCAAGAAACAAAAGACCAAAAGACCCTTTTTGTCTTTCTTTTTTGGTGGTCTTCCGTCTTGAACTCTGGGCCTGGTCACTGTCCCTGAGCTCTTCAGCTCAAAGCTAGTGCTCTGCCAGTTGAACCACAGAACCACTTCCGGTTTTGTGAGTGGTTTACTGGAGATAGGAGTCTGACGGACTTTTTTTGCTTGGGCTGGCTTTGAACCACGATCCTCAGATCTCAGCCTCCTGAGTAGCTAGGATTCAGGAGGGAGCCACTGGTGCCAGGCTCTTTTTTTTTTTTTTGTTTAATTATTGGAATAAGTCCAAAGAAAAGAAAATGCCTTATTTTCCTTCATGGTCATATAGTGAAGTGTTTTGTAAGATCAGCTTCTCCCTCCGAATCAAAGTAAATGCATGCTGCTCACTTTGCCCATTATGTGACGGAAGACACGAGGGGAGGTAAGTGAGCTGATGCTTTGAATTATATGATTTGTGCCACATTATCTTGATTCAAATTTGCCAAACCTGATACTGTGAAAAAAAATTAATAACTTTTTTTAGGTCTGACTAGTAAGTTTTAAAATGTCATTCTTTTAAAAATCATAATGGAGTGCTTTTGATTATTATAGTCTGTAATATTAGCCCAGAGGGTTCTGACAGAAATATTATGTGAGATCTGAACATCATTTTACAGACAAAATTAGAGCTTTATTTTCTTTGGAGATGAAAGGCTATATCGGATTCTCTCCTTTTTTTTCTTATTAGTTGGATATAATAGTATAGCTAGCAAACTTTTTCACAGAAATGATCCTTTGTGATTTTCATTCTGAAAAAGTGTTTTTAAGTGACTCACATAGACTTCTTTATCTCACACTAGATAACTTGTGTAGCCCATCTCTTTGCTGGCTGTAGTAGTCACGCCTAGAGGCACCTGTTTTTCGTCCCTCCCCTTATTTTTCAGACTATAAAAGAAGGTGAAAGACTAGCATCATTGTATACAGAAGCGCATTTCAATTTGATATTCCAGTTTCTCTGCTCCATACCAGATGTGGCAAATCTCAAGTGATGGTGGATCCCCAGCTCATCAACTCTGGCCCTCTTCCATAGCTTCCCAGCTCCACAGTCAAGGTCAGCAGGAAGCTCAGGGGGCACCTTCAAGGTCACCTCCATCATCTTGTCTCGACATTGCTTCATCCGCAGCTTGCTTTGGTTTAATGTGCTGCTGCTTTGTCATTCTGTTACACATACAGTTGGTTTGATTTATTTACAATATATGCTGTGCCACTTTGATTTTTATTTTGTTTGTTTGGTTAAATAAATCTGTAACACTCAAACAGTTGAGGTGATAGTAAAAAACAATATCAGTATTTGATTCAGTTTCATCTCAACTGCGTTATACCTGGGCATTTTAGATGTTTATCAAAGGTATTTTATGGGGAAGAAAGTAAATGCATGAAACAATAAATGTGTGACATTTATGAGTAATGTTGGATCTGAACAAACTTTTGAAAACTGAAATAAAAAGCATGACTTTTGAAATATCTGAGCACCTGGGTTCTCAGTATTATCATTCTTTATTGAATTTATTTCTTATTAAAGTATGGAGTTTTTAAGACTTTTCTGACAGTATTATGCAATTTTTTTTAGTGTGGGTAGATGGAAGTTTTGCTTGTATGTTACCATACAGCTGACAATGTTTGTCTATTCTTTATTATCTCAGTAGTTTCATGCTATGTATGTACCATAACCAACCTATTGCCTATGAGAAACATGTAAGGTCATGTATGTACAGCCATTGTTACAAGTTTATAATGTATTTTTCTATCTTGCTTTATATGCATATTACATAACATTCAAAAAGAATTTTTTCTTGATTGAGAAAAGGATACAAACGCAAATTACACAATTTTGATAACTGAAAAAAAGAGGAAAGAGCAATAAACAATGACCAGCAATTCTGACAATTCTGAGGCATCTGTTTCTGTTCCTGGTAGGTATTCCCCATTGGGTTGGTTTTTATCTCTATCATGACTATTCACATTGCTTAGTGCACCTTCTTACATTCACTGCTGACTGGAAATAGCCCTATTGTCCAAGATCTCTGTCATCTTGGCTCTTCAAATCCCTTCTTCTGCTTGTTTTATAAGACCCTTCCAACATAGGTATGTGAGCTATTTTTTTACATTTTTCTGCACATTGTTCTTTCTGTCCTTGCCAAATCCTGATTTGACAGTTTGGCTTCTAAAATTTTGGGTCCTTTTCTATGTCCGTCTTTAAAGAGGCCTTCCTTGGTGATGAAGACCTCTCCTCCCCATCCCTGGCCTCCCCTCCTTTATCATTATTATTATTAAATATTATGATGTTAAAATGTTCTCCAAGTGTTATTTAAGCAAGTATTCATGTTGTGTTGATATGACAACAGCAACTCTCAGCTATGTCTTAAAATTCTCAGTAATTGAGTTGATTAGGAATACAAAGTAAAAAGTATAATGTGTAGGCCAAATAGTGTTAATTTGGGATAAGTAGTTGAATTACCATGCAGCTACATGAATAATTGTTATGATAGAAATGACTTGGCCATAAATTAGTCAGCTTAGATATTTGGGAGATTTAAGTAGATGAGCTGAACTACCGGAATAATAATCTAGATCAGTACTTTGATGATTATTATAGATAGGAGGGTAGAGTGCATAAGATACCACTAGTAATTTCTTTTCTTTTTTTTTTTTTTGGCCAGTCCTGGGCCTTGGACTCAGGGCCTGAGCACTGTCCCTGGCTTCTTTTTTGCTCAAGGCTAGCACTCTGCCACTTGAGCCACAGCGCCGCTTCTGGCCGTTTTCTGTATATGTGGTGCTGGGGAATCGAACCTAGGGCCTCGTGTATCCGAGGCAGGCACTCTTGCCACTAGGCTATATCCCCAGCCCACTAGTAATTTCTTAAAGATGATTCCAATTATTTATCCATTGTACAAATTTTAATTTTGTGTTCGCTATATAAAAGTCACTTGAATATAAATGACCAGACAGAGTTCTACCTTCATAGGCTTATAGCCAGTTAAGACCTTGGCCAACCTTCTGCTTATTTCTGTGAAAAAACCCCAACTTATTGGCAAATAGCTACATCTATTTAGATATTGTCTGAATGCTTTCATTATGTGATTATGAAGTAAAGTAGTTGTGACAGAGACTAGACTATCTGGAAAGGTTATTTTCAGGTATACCTCATCCTGTATTGACTTCTGTCTTTTATACCTATATAGCAATATCTCAGTTTAACTATTAATGGGATTGAGAGGAGAATAAGGGATATATATATATATATACACATATATATCCCATATATATACATATATATATATGGCTTTAATAAAGATACTGACATTTACATTATACCTTACAGGTTGGATGTATGTATTGAATCAACCATTTGATTTGAACCTTAGGACTAGGACCTTATATCTAGCAATGCAGTCAAATAGAATGATGGAAACAAAATTCCATACTGCTGCCATTCATGGTGCATATCCTTGCTATTATCTATTCCTTCTCTGTGCTCCATCTGAGATTTTTTTTTATTTCTAGAAATGCGCAAATTCTATGTCCTAGAAATTCTAGAAATGCTCTTTATCCTCATATTTTGGAGGTGATTTTCCAAACATGAGTCTTTAGTAAAGACTATTCAAATTTCTTCCATTTGAGTTGTGTGGTTCTCCATTGTTGTATGTGTACAATATACTGCTAGTGTGTGGGGGAGGCAGAACTTATGGTTCACTTGCTTAGTATTTATAACAAGCAATCAGTAAAGGTGTAATAAATGAGCACATCTACCTGGCTCCTCCTTGCTTTAATATTGCAGAGCCTTTTCTCTTAGCAGATATTTTATTATTGGCTGCTCTGTTGGAGGACAGGAAGATAAGAAGACATTGTTGAAGTAGTGACATTGTCTTTTTCCTTGCTGTGACCCATTGCTCAGAAGAGCAAATAGGTACTCAGTGAAAATGTCTCAATTTAACTGTGTTAAGTAAATGAATGGAATTATAAACCTGTAATTTCAGAAGATAATAGTCCATTGATATATTTGAGTAACTTCAATAAGTGGTCAGTAACAACTTTGATGAGTAAAAATTCTAAATTATCTGTAGTTACCATTCTTATATTTGAGATTGTCAAATAAATGTATAGGAAATACTATGCATCTAATAGCTATCAATTATTTGAATATAAATGTCATATTATCAGTAGGAAGATAAAGCTTCCATCAAGATTCATTATTATAAAATGATGGGCATTTTAAAGGTTTTATAGTGATGCTGAAATTCAGGAGACCAAATAATTTGCTAATTATCTACTAATGCTTCCAATTGCCTGACAAATTGTAAGAGAAGAACTAACGTGCTTTGTTATCATTCTTAAGCATTAGACACGATAGACAGGAAATTTCTTGGCAATTATACACCTCTGGTGTGGCTGGAAGCTACTGGGCTGATAAAGAAATCATTTCATCAGGCAAGAAAAGAACCATTTACTTAAAAAAGGTCTGCTCAACTTTTGCCATGATTAAAAACACAAAAAGATATTTTAAGGTAGAAAATGGCAGTCATTGCACACAATTAATACAACTACTGCGATGACAAAGTGAAAAGATTTCTGATCAGCCATTGCTTACAAAAGCTCAGGAAAATGAGAGTTTCTGCTTCACATTTCCCTTTTGTTGTCAGCTCATTTTCTTTACTTGCTAAATTCACATTCGAATCATATCCATATGTTCGCAGTTTAAACTGCAGCCATATTTCTAATGTCACTCATTTCCCACCTAGAAAAAGAACTGCACATCACTTTCAGTGCTGCCTTGATGCTCATGTTTGACAGGGCCCACACACACTTACAATGTGGGAAGAGAAAAAAAGCTTTGAAAATAGCCAGGCACATTTCAATTACTTCCCAGGGGCAGGTGGTAAATGCTGAAGCTCTGAGTCTCTAATCTCAGACAAACCTGAGTTGGATTCCGTTGTCTGACAGAACTAGTTGCATATAGAGTTTATACTGAAGCTTTTCTCTATGAAATCGAGGGTAACAATAGTACTGACTTGATAAAGTTGTGGTGGGGAAACTGGGAGTCAATGCATACAGAGAGGTTCTAATGACAACTCATGCTATAAACTATGCTGAGTATTTATAATGGTCCACTTACTGCTTACAGCAGCTGGAGATTTTATTCCCATTCTCCAAATAATTAGTACCCTGGTTATTATATATATATATATATATATATACACATATATATATACATATATATATGTTTATCTGAATTAGGGAAGGGAAGGGGAACATCAAAATGGTGAGACAAAGGAAGAAAGGAGAACCAATGCAACAGCGATACTTACGAGACAATATGTTGTACACCAACTATACAACTTGTGGGGGAAGATTGGGGAGGAGGGAAGATTGGGGAGGAGGGAAGGTGGGAGAAAAATGAGGGAGGAGTAACAAGTTTGACAAGAAATGTACTCACTGCCTTACGCATATAACTGTAACCCCTCTGTACATCACCTTAACAATAAAATAAAATTAAAAATATAAAGAAATGGAGGTACATGTAATTGGCTGAGGCATATGTTGGTACTTATGTCTGCTACTTAAGTGAAATTAGATTAATGGTCAATAAATACTACTGGGCTTAGCATATTTAACATGATTTAAATTTACATATCATATTTTACATTATTTTCTAAAGTAAGCCTAATTCATCTCTCAGCAGCATATGGTCACTCCCACTTTGTAAATGAGTTAACTGAGATTTAAAGAAGTGAAGTTTCTAGCTCCAAAGTCCTTGAGCTAAAAAACAGACAATATACAAACTCAAGAGGTCTAATTTCGAGGATTGCGTAATAGCCTGAATAACTGTTTAGTAACTCTTCACCCCCATAGCGAGATAATTAAGTTAGTATAGACAAATGAATTTTACATAGATGCAGATTGTAGAATAAGAAGTATAGGACAATCCAAAGAATACAACTTAATTTATAACGTATGTTAATCTTCCAAGTAACGTCTTAAGCACTAGAGTAATTCCAAATAATGTCATATTCAAGTATAACATGGCATGGATTTAGAGCACGGGTTTTTATTCACAAATAAGGAGTGTGATATGAAGCATCCCTATTCTGGTCCATTAAGTTGAGATGGCAACTGTATGCTTGGTGTTGGGGTAAGTAGAAATAAAGGACTACCAGGAAAGGACAAAGGGGATTACATCTCTTAATGTCAGTACTGAGTGAGAGCGGAAGAACAGGTCTCATCTGAGAATTTAAAGCTGGTAGTTTCTCAGAAGCAAACCTAAGTATTCTCAACAAGACCTCTCTGTAATCTGAATGTACAATATTTTAAATCATCATTGATTGTAAAAGTGTCTTCTGATGTTAGAGATGTTAATGTGAAAACAATATACCTTAGAATGGATAAAAGATGTTATCAGATGCACCTCCTCCCTGAAAGTTTAAAAAAGTATCTGAGTCGGGCTGGGAATATGGCCTAGTGGCAAGAGTGCTTGCCTCGTATACATGAAGCCCTGGCTTTGATTCCCCGGCACCACATATATAGAAAAGGCCAGAAGTGGTGCTGTGGCTCAAGTGGCAGAGTGCTAGCCTTGAGCAAAAAGAAGCTAGGGACAGTGCTCAGGCCCTGAGTCCAAGCCCAGGACTGGCCAAAAAAAAAAAGTATCTGAGGTCATGTGACAAACACAATCAACAACACAAGTTATACTAAAGTGATAAAAACAGAGCAAGTGAAGTTACAATAAACTTTTTTTTTTTTTTTTTTGGCCAGTCCTAGGCCTTGAACTCAGGGCCTGAGCACTGTTTTTTTTTTTTTTTTTGCCAGTCCTGGGCCTTGAACTCAGGGCCTGAGCACTGTCCCTGGCTTCTTCCCGCTCAAGGCTAGCACTCTGCCACTTGAGCCACAGCGCCGCTTCTGGCCGTTTTCTGTATATGTGGTGCTGGGGAATCGAACCTAGGGCCTCGTGTATCCGAGGCAGGCACTCTTGCCACTAGGCTATATCCCCAGCCCAACATCCAAGTTCTTTGTTGCACTATTCACCAGAGCCAAGTTATGGAAACAACCCAGATGCCCTAGAAGGGATGAATGGATCAAGAAAATCTCTCTCTCTCTCTCTCTCTCTCTCTCTCTCTCCCTCTCTCTCTCTCTTTCTCTCTCTCACTCTCTATCACACACACACACACACACACACACACACACACACACACACACAGGAGTTTTACTCATGTACAAGGTAGAATAATATTCCTTCATTCTATCATTTTCAGGGAAATGGAAGGGCCCAGAAAATAATTATGTTAAGTGAAATAAGTAGGCTCAGGGAGATAAAGAATGCATGATTTCTCTTATATGTGGAAGCTAGACATACATATTAGATTTAGATGTGTATGAAGACATATACACAATCATATGCATATATACATAAATATATTGCTTCAAGTATGATGTACACAGAGGTTTAACTTCTTCTTTTTTTTTTGCCAGTCCTGGGGCTTGAACTCAGGGCCTGAGCACTGTCCCTGGCTTCTTTTTGCTCAAGGCTAGCACTCTGCCACTTGAGCCACAGTGCCACTTCTGGCTGTTTTCTATATATGTGGTGCTGAGGAATCGAACCTAGGACTTCATGTATATGAGGCAAATACTCTTGCCACTAGGCTATATTCCCAGCCCTGCCCTGGTTTAACTTCTTTAGACAACTAATTTATAGCTTACCCAAATGAATATCAGGAAGGTTAAGCATATGTTGTTATGAAGGAAAGGGGGTCAGTGGGAGGAGGGAAGATGAATGGAGAGAGGTAGGATAGGTGAATTCAATTATAATATAGTGAATATACTTATGAAAACTAGCTAGGGAAGGGATGATTGGGGTTGGGAGAACTTGGAAAGTTATAGGAAGGGAGCCATTGATCAGGACATATTGTATTCATAGAATGATGTGCTGGATTAAAATGTCTTTGTACAAGTACTGAAAGGTAATTTGAGGTCTACATTGGATGGGAAGGGGAAGAGAATGAGGAAAGACACAACACATAAAGGGTGAAGGCAGAGCTAAGGTCTTTACATTGAAAGAAAGGAGGAAAGCTGGCAGCCAGCGACTGGTGCCGGTAATCCTAGCTACTCAGGAGGCTAAGATCTGAGGACCTGAGGTTTGAAGGTTTCATGCGCAGGAAAGTGCATGAGCCTCTTTATCTCCAATTACCCATCAGAAAGCTGGAAGTGTGTGGGTCAAGTGGTAGAACAGTAGCCTTGAGCAGAGAGAGAGAGAGAGAGAGAGAGAGAGAGAGAGAGAGAGAGAGACAGAGACAGAGACAGAGACAGAGAGAGACACAGAGAGACAGAGACACAGAGACACAGAGACACAGAGACACAGCACGGAGAGAGAGATAAGGGAAGGAAGGAAGGAAGGAAGGAAGGAAGGGCCCAGATGATGAACTTGCATTGAGTAGTAAGTTAAAAAGCCTTATCAAAGAGATCTAATAAATGGCCCCTAAGTGTAGGTCAAGCTAAGAAATTAGGAATGGAGATAAAATCATACAACTCACGTATTTTTTTTTAACCTGACAATAGAGCCACCTAATCCCAGAGCATAAAAAATCTGCTGTATTCCATAAGCTGTGATGACAGCGAGGGTCAAATGATGGGCAAGGCACCATCTCCTTCTTTTAGTGGGATATACACAAATTGAGATAATATTAAAGCAGGACATAATAAGAGCTACGTTTTTTGGATCAGCTATCATTTCCCCAGTCACCATATAAGAAATTGGTTCTTTATATTGTCTTTCAGAACAAAAATATATTTTTTGTAGAGAGAGAAACTTGAGACTTAGAGATGTCTGCCTCTTTCTTTCTTTTCTTTTCTTTCTTTCTTTTCTTTCTTTCTTTCTTTCTTTCTTTCTTTCTTTCTTTCTTTCTTTCTTTCTTCCCTTCCTTCCTTCCTTCCTTCCTTCCTTCCTTCCTTCCTTCCTTCCTTCCTTCCTTCCTTCCTTCCTTTCTTTCTTTCTTTCTTCCTTTCTTTCTTTCTTTCCTTTTTTCTTTGCCAGTCCTGGGCCTTGGACTCAGGGTCTGAGCACTGTCTCTGGCTTCTTTTTGCTCAAGGCTAGCACTCTGCCACTTGACTCACAGCGCCACTTCTGGCTGTTTTCTATATATGTGGTGCTGAGGAATTGAACCCAGGACTTTATGTATAGGAGGCAAGCACTGTTGCCACCAAGCCACATTCCCAGCCTGCCTTTTTCTTAATACCTCATAAACATAGATTCTATTAATATAATTTTGAAATTTAACGAAGGCATGGAATGCCAGTGCTGTAATAAAGTATCTATTGAATATTATTATATGTATTATCCATTGCTTTATTTAGCAGTCATATAATCATAGATGGCTTGAATAAGTGTTTCCGGAAGTCACATGTGTTGCCTTGGTTTCCAGCCTGTACTGTTTGTTATTGGAGAGGTTCGGTACCGGGGAGGTGCCTTGAAGGGAATATTGAGTCTCCAGTTCCTTCTTCTCTCTTGGTCTCCTGGACACCGTGAGATGAGGAGCTTACTTCACCTTGAACTATGTTCCCTGTCCCATACTTCCTGCTATGATGTACTGCTTTGCTACTGGTCTGAAGGCAACACACCCAACTGACCATGGAATAAAACCTCTGAAACTGGAAGCTCAAGTAAACCTTTCCTTTTGGTTTTGCTGGTTATCTCAGATATTTTCTTGTCATATGGAAACTGGCTAATGCAATAATTTACTTTATTGTTTAAAAAATAAAAGCTGTAGTATGGATCCCAAATTCCTCTCTGTGCCACGGAATGCAGAAAATGCTTCTTTCCTTTTCCCCCCTTTATTGTTAAAGTGAAGAGCAGAGGGGTTACAGTTTCATATGTAAGGCAGTGAGTACATTTCTTCTTTTCTAGTTGCTGTTGGACCAAGATCTGGTATATCTCACCTGCATTTTGTTCTGGAACTGACTTTCCATATGAAGAATTGCATAATCCAAGATTATATCTCCTTCTCAGGGGGTAGACAGCATGTAACAAGTAGGCTGTAAGCGTCATGAAAACATATTAGTTTTGTCCTAACTCAGAACACAGGAGAAGGTATCTTCTCTTTAACTGAATGTTGTCCAGTTCATTCATGATAGTAGCTAGAATAATGGACATTCAATGACATCCTTGAACCTGTGAACTTAAACAGTTAAATGGATCAGGAATCAAGGTTGAACAGGCACCTGGGTTTCCAATCAGCTTCTCGGATGTTTAGAAATAGGAGATCAAATCAATGAAGTCTGAAAGACTCTGCTCATTGCTGTTGGTTTGAAGATGGAGGAAAAGAGCAGCCACCAAGGATCATTTGCTGGTCACTGGGAGGTGGAAAAGGCAAAAGAATGGATTTTCCTTCAGAAGTTCCAGAGGGGAACTCTTCCACAAGCTGGTTTCAGCTCTGTGAGGCCAGCGTTGGATCTCTAATCAATAGCACCTGATGATAATAAATGTGTCCTGGTTTAGGCCACAGCATTTGTGGTAATTTGCTGTAAGCTACTCAAAATATTTTTTTCCTGTGACCATTTTAGCTTCCTTCTTTCCCTCAGGGATGTGTGTTCTGAAAGGATTTTCCAGTCAGCCTCATACAACAAATTGCTGAGTCTTGTTCACATGAGACATGACCTATGACATTAACATGTATTAGGATCTTTTATCATTTTACATTTGAAATATAGACCTCATGGCTACTTCTTCACTAGTGGCATAAATGAGGGAATCATATAAATTAAAAAGCATAAGACAGCTCATTTAATTTGAAAACTTCCACCCTGAATAGCTCATGTCAAGCTCTAGGATAATAGTTTGTGTGACTAACATATGCTAAGAATCAGGTGACTCAGCACAACCACGTTCATTGCCGTGTTATTTACTACCACCAAGATATGGAATCATCTCAGATGCCCTTCCGTGGATGAATGGATTAAGAAAATGTGGAATATATACCCAATGGAATTCTATGCTTCCATCTGAAAGAATGATATAATACCATTCGTAAGAAATAAATAAGTACCAGGAAACGGGTACTTTGAGAGGGGAGAGTGGGGCCAACAGAGAGGGATAGCAGAATGAAGGGGAGAAGGAGTAGAAAGCAGGCAGGAATTCATTGTCGAGGGAACTGAAAAATATAACGGAAGGGGTGAGTCGAAGCGGGGGTGAAAATGTTGAAGAGATGACCCAAACCAAGATGCATTGTACACATACTACTGCTTTGTTAAATGGAAACAAAAATCCAGTGCACAAACCGAAAATTAAAATAAATTAGGGAAGGGGTGAGTTGAGGGGAGAGGGTGGCCGTGTTGAAAGGGGACACAATGGTCGAGAGGTACTGTCTTCATAAACCTGCTTTGGTGAATATCAACTCCTTCTTACAACTAATGAAAGATAATAAAAATGTTAACCGCCCCCCGCCCCCGAATCAGAACATTCCAATGTTTTGTGTGTCTTCTAACTTCCAGGTTAAATCTTAATCCCCAAGGTGGACAGTGTTAGGAGTCACTTTTAAGTCACCAGGGCTCTCCGCTCATCAATGGAGTTAATGACCTTGTATATAGGTTGAAGGGAAACTAGCTAGGCCATGTTTGTCCATCTGTTCCTTTCTGTCAAGCCAAGACTGTGTTCAGGGCACTAGGGACCAGGCCT